>NC_056747.1:495117835-495417835 GCF_019279795.1 Protopterus annectens | reverse complement strand
GGCTGACCATGGTTGCAGGCAACTGCAAACTAGGTGCAATCATTGAATCCCAAATGATGTCAGCATAATCCAGGAGGGTCTCACACAAACCAGCGACTGGTGTATTAGTCATGGTCTCAAACTGAATGCAAAGAAATGCATCATCATTCCCTTCAGCACAATGTTCCTTCACACTATCAAATCAACAACAGTACCCTAAGTACCCATGATGTGGTAAGGGACCTGGGATCACAGGTTGACCGTGACCTTAGCTTCAACCACCACGTGTCTACCATTGTAAGGAAAGTTTTCCATGTAGCTCACTTGATTAGAAAAGGCATCACCTTGAGAGCAAAAGAGGTTATAACCCCCTATACTCAGCACTTATCTGGCCCATAACCGAGTATGCCTCCCCATTCAGTATGTACCGTACTAAACACCTGCAACAATTAGAGAGACCTGAGAGATTTCTAACAAAGAAGATCAAGGGTCTCCAGCATGTGCCTTACACAGACCAACTAAAGTCCCTGTCACTATACTCTGTATCATATAGACTTCATAAGAGAGACTTATGCCTGGCCTACAGAGCAACCCAAGACCCAAACCTAATGAACTTATTGCATAGCCGTAAATCAAATGGGTCATGGGCTACTTGTTCCAGGGACTTAAATATGGCCAGCAACTTAAACAGGACATGCTGGAGGGAAAGATTTATCTCCCAGCACCTGCCATATCCTTGGAACAGGCTACCAATTCATGTGAAACAGAGCACCTCAATTACACTATTCAAGAGGAACCTGGACAAGTGGATGGGGCACCATAAATTCTTACTGGGGACAGTGTCCACAACCCTCCTGGACATGGGTAGTCTTCACTAAATGCAATCTTAGGTACTGACTAGTACTGCTATGGTATTACATTGGGTTGACATGACTAGGCTTAAAAATGACCTCTGGGTCAATAGCCTAGTAATCTCCCATGATGTCCTATAATTACTGGTCTAATGAGGGTTGAGTACAGAGGAGTTATAGTATCCTTAGTCTTGGATATGATGCCTTTGCTTATAAGATGCGCAGTGTAGAAGGCTTTCTTTACCACTGTGGACACATGGTAATCGAAGTTTAAATTGCTATCAACCTGTCTTCCCAAATCTTGCACCACTAGGTTTGAGCTTAGGGAAGTTCTGTCAATATTGTAATTTGCAGGAACTTCATCTTTGCCAAAGGGGATAATGATGCTTTTTTGTGTTTTGTTTTAGATCTTGGCTTTGGCACCAATCATTAGTCTGTGTTATCTCCTTTTGTAATATGTTAACATCTTTTGGGGACTCAATGATTGTGCCCAGTTTGCGATCATCAGCAAACCTGGTAAGCCACAGGCCATCTACTTTTGCCTGGCTTCTGAGAAATAGATTACAAACAGTACAGGGCTCAGCAGAGATCCTTGTGGTACAACACTGGTAATTAATCTTCTAGTAGAGGTGGAATCCCCAACGTTGACAGTAACCATTCTGTCGGTGAGCCAATTGGCTATCCCTCTAGTGACATAAGGGTTAATCCCTGCAATGTGCCCAGTAATAACTCCTTCTGCAGTTTGTATGGAGTTACGTCTATTGGGAACATATCTAAATGCAACTGTAAATTCTTCTTTTATAAGACCCGTTCCTCCTACTACTTATTGGAACTGAGTATCTTTCTTCCACATTGCTCTAATTTCTGCCTGCAAATCTAGATTTTATCACTTTGTCTCTCTGTGTAAGCAAGACACTGTAGTCACTGGGTGCATTGATTTCAATGATCAATGCTACTTTTGTCTTCTTTCATGAACCACTATATCTCATTTTCTCACCTCTATTTTTGAACTGTTGTAATGGGTGATCACATGTGATGCAGACTTCATCAATTTCTATGATGCTTTGTGGTTCATGTTTCCAGTGTTTTTCAGCCACTTCAATACCATAATGTTTGCACAATCCCCAGTGCAACAGTCTTGACACATTATTGTGCCTTTCTGTATAGAATCCTTCTGCCATTAATGTCACAACCAGCAACAAGGTGTGTGACTGTTTCCAATTCTGTTTTACAAAACCTACATTTGTCTGTTAACTGGACTTTGTAAACCAGTGTGTATGTAGCCCACTGTCTTGGGCCGCCAATATTAACCTTTCATCTTTTGGTTTGAATTTGCCTCTCCTTAACCATTCCTGCATTCAATCATGTTCAACATGAGGTTCTTCCAGAGGTTTTCTATACTTGGCAACTATATTTATGCATTTTCCACATTTCTTGCCTTCTCATCTGATCCTTCACCTTCATTCTTCCTTTTGTTTTTTGGCACATTCAATTGTTGCCTGATTTTTATTTACTTCTGGTTTGATTTCCATTCTTGCTTGATGCCAATATGCTTCTGCTACACTAAGCAGGGAAGTCAATTTAGATTTATTATCAAGTTTCAAAACGCTCACTATATTTGGGTCTTGTGAGGTCAGCAGATATGTGTACTGTCCCACAATTGCAGATCTTATATATGTAATTAATTTCAAGGAGACCCATAACTCATTTGGACCTGGGAATATACAATCTTGGTATGCACTGATTTTTTTATAAATCATTTGGTGAGTATGAAGCATTCTTCTTGTTTTCCTGTCTAATCTATCCAACACATTTTGGGGCCAATCAGTCACTCCAAAACTGTAAGTTAGGACAGGAACAGCAAATTGGTTTATAGCTTGTATTTTGTTCCTAGATGTCAATGCTGTTTTCAGGATTAATTTAAGTCTTCTAAAATATTCCTTACTAAGTTTTATTCACATTTGTTCGTGTTTTATTGTTGACCCTTCATCAATTCCCAAATATTTATAAACTCCCTCTTGCTCAAGTTCTTTTATATCACATTCTTGTCCCAAACTGATGTTCTCTTGATGCTGCAGTTTTCCTGCTTTAAAGGTTGCTTTTGCACATTTATCAAGACCAAATGACATTCTTATATTATCTGAAAAAGTTCTGACTACTTGCTATTGTACTTTCAGTTCCCAATACAGATTTAAATCATCAACAAAGGAAAGATGAGAGCTTTTTATACTTTGTTGTTTTCTAGGAGACAAATTATAGCCATGGCCTAATCTGTTAAGTAGACAGCTTAAAGGGTTAACGGCAAGATAGAAAACCAGCGTTGACAGGGAGTCACCCTGGAATATAACCCCTTTGAATTTTTATCCCTGGAGTAATAATTTGTCCTTTATCATGGCTTAATTGCAAAGTAGTCTGCCACTGTTTCATGTTCACTGTAATGTAATTAAACAGTGTAGGGTGCATCTTATACATTTTTAAGCACTCTCTAATCCATGAATGTGGGATACTATCAAATGCTTTTTTGTAGTCGGTCCATGCCATACTTAGATTCTTCCCCTATTTACAGTTCTCCATTATGACTTTATTTAGCAACAGATGATCCTTTGTTCCATATGACTTTTTTATTGCCATTTTGTTCTATTGCCATGATTGAGTTTCTTCTAAATGACTATAAACTCTGTTGGCATCAACTCAAGTATATAGTTTATACATCATCAGAAGGCAAGGTATCGGTCTATATTTTTTAGGATAACTTGCAGGTCCACTCTTAAGTAGAAGCATTGTTTTCCTGTTAACCAAATTGGTGTCTGTTCATGGTGCACATATAAATAGTGCTTACTCATGGCTAAATCTTCGTGCAAAGATGTTAATACTTTTAACCAGAAGTTAGGTACTGCATTTGGGCCTGGGGTTTTCCATTTGGAGGCTTTTCTTAAATTTATCTCAGTCTCTCTGTTTGGTATTTCATCCCATTTTAAGTCCTGTACCTTTGAACTTTTTATACTTTCTTTTACTTCTGCTATCCATTTAGCATCTTTGTTATATTCCACAGGATCTTCATAAATACTTCTCCAAAACATATCTGTTTCTTCTTTTTTGGGTGGTCTTTCAGTTAATTTTACCTTTTTTGCCATTTCTCTATAAAACTTTTTGGGGTCATCAATAAATTGCTTATTTTGTACTTTTCCTTTATATTTATCTGTGTAACGTTTTTCCACCTGTGCTGATATTTTTAGTTTATTATTTGCGATAATGCATTGTAGATCCTGATATAGGTTCATAGGTTGGTACTGAGCTATCTGCCCGAAGGCATATATTAGCCCAGCCACATTGTGCGGTATTCACCGCCCCTTTAGTAGTTCCCTAGACCCTTGTACTAGCAGCTAGTACCCTTGGCCCCTATCTAGTAGTGCTGTTGGTGTGATCCCTAGTGTGAACTTTCTGTTACCCATCCACTCATCAAGGTTCCTCTTGAAGAGTGATAGTGAGGGGCTCTGTCTTATGTAGATCAGGACCCTGTTCCATAGTAAGGAAAGTCTCTGCGAAGGGAATCTATCCCTCCAGCATGTTCTATTTATTGTTGTGTTGAGGTTTATATCCCTAGAGCATGTAGCTCGAGTAGATTTGGTTTTGCTAAGATGGAGCATGTTCAACAATTCTGGGTTGGACATGGCTCTGTATGTTAGACAGAGATCGCCTCTGAGAAAGCGGTATGCAACAGAGAACAGTCTTAGCTTTTTCAATCATGCTGCATAGGGTAACTGTTTGAGGCCAGTAATTCTCTTGGTTAGGTACCTCTGTGGTCTCTCCAGCTGCTGGAGATGTCTAGCCAGGTACATTCCAATTGGTGCATTGTACTCAATAATGGGTCTGATGAGGGAAGAGTAGAGGGGGCACCATTACATCCTTAGATCTTGATGCGAACCCTTTCATGATCAGATGGGTCACATAGAAGGATTTTCTAACCACTTTGGCAACATGGTTATCAAAGGAAAGCTGGCTATCTACTTGGGTCCCTAGATCCCTTATTTCTTCTTCAGATTTCAGGGGATTACCTCCTATGTTGTAGTTTGCGGGTACTCTGTTTTATCCAAAGGGGATTACTACGCATTTTTTTGTATTTAGCTTGAGACCATGACTTTGACACCATGCATCAGTCTCATTTAGGCCCTTCTGGAGGATCTCCATGTCGGCCGGAGACTCTATTATAGCACCCAGTTTGCAGTCATCCGCAAACTTAGTCAGCCACAGCCCTTCCATTCTTGCCTGTACTTCTGAGAAGTATATGCCAAATACGAGGGGCCCCAGGACAGAGCCCTGAGGCACACCACTCGCTACTGGTCTGGAGTCGGACAAAGATCTCGCTACTCTTACTTTATGGGATCTGTCTGAGAGCCAGTTTGGAATCCATCTTGTGACGTAAGGGTTTATGCCCAGGCTGGTGAGCTTATCAATAATACTCGAATGGGGAATGGTGTCAAATGCTTTACCAAGGTCAAGGTAAGCTGTGTGTACCTCCTTTCCCTTATCTATAGCCTGAGTAACTGTCTCAAAGAAATCCACCAGGTTCAGGAGGCATGATCTGCCCTTGACGAAGCCGAACTGTGTGGAGTCCAGCGACTGGAGGTTCCCAATCTCTCCATTTATGAGTTCTATAATGATTTGCTCCATAGCCTTACAGATCAGACTGGTCAGGCTTATTGGTCGGTAGTTCCCAGGGTCAGTTGTGGCCCCACCCTTGTGTAGCAGGACCACCGCTGCAGTGCGCCATTCTCTGGGCACATATCCTGTGGAGAGGCTCAGACTGAACAGGATATTAAGATGTGGGGTTAATTCCTTTTGGAGCTCGCATATGACACAGCCTGAGACACCATCTGGTCCCATGGAGGCAGTGTTTTTAGCTTTAGATAGAGCCTTGTTATCCAATGTATCAGTAATAATTGGACTTACACAATCCCCTGGAATGGTAATAGGCCCTGTAGGTGGTGGTGGGGGGGGGGGATTTGCACTGAACCTGTCAGCCAAGATGTTGGCAATGTCAGAAGGGTCAGTGTATTTTGTTTCATTTTGTACTAGCTCAGAACAGACCTGAGCGTTGCCATTTAGGTTTTTGACATAGCCATAGAAGGCCTTATGGTTATCCTTGGCAAATTTCTTTTCAAAATTAGCTTTAGTTGACTTGATGAGGGCCCTGAATTTCTTACTAATGTTGATCAGGGATGATTTTTCTACTTGAGATTTGGCCTTTTTTTTGTATAAGTCTCCTCCTTTTATTGTAAAGTTTGCTTATGGCCGGGGTCCACCAGACTGGTTTCTTCTTGCTTGAGGAAGGAGTCTTGGTTTTATTTGGGATAGCATGGTCCATGCAATCCTGAAGATGCATATAGAGTGCCTTGGATCCTGGATATCATTATCCTTCTGCAAGGGAATAGTGAAGCTTTCCACTTCAGATGCAAGTAGTTTGAAGTTTGCTTTGGAAAGGTTTTTGACTATGTTTTTTTGACTGGGGGAGGTGGAGGGGTGAGGATGTCCAGGGTTATCAGTTTGTGGTCAGATCTGACCAAGGAGGGAGTGATAACAGGTGTGGTACAGTGGGCGCCCATATTTGTGATGATTAAATCCAATATGTTGTCCCCTCTAGTGGGGGAACATACTAGTTGTTCAAGGGCATTTGAATTTATAAATTCTATGAATCGCTGAGCATAGGAGTTGGAACATTGGTAGTTCACCCAGTCTATACCAGGGTAGTTGAAATCACCCAATATTATGGTGTTGGGTAGGACCTTTATATTTTCCAATGTCTCAAGGAATGCAGAGTGAGCATCTTGGGACATGGTGGGTGATCTATAACTGGCTACGACTTGAAATGTGGTTTTGCCTGCTGATAGTTGTGCATGGATGATATTATAATTATATGTTATAATATTGTACATTGCTTTTATCACATCTATCTTTCTGAGTATTTTTGTTGGTCTTTTCCCTCTTCCATACTCCTCTAACATTGACACTTCTTGTCTTAACTGCTTTATAGTTTTCTATTTGATACTTCCATGATGGTATTAAATTTCTCCCCTTCCTTTCCCCTTGCTACCTTGTGTTCTTGTGGTAGAATGTTATCTATTAATTTAGCTGCACAGTAATATATCTTGTTTACTTCTGTTATATTGCATGGATCTCTATGGACACTCCTAATTACTGTGTTCATTTGTCTTATCAAACTTCTGACTTTTTGAGTTTTATTGACCTTCTTCAGTCTATTTCTTTCATTGATCTTAATATGTCTACCTATCTCTATTAAATAAAGCTACCCTTCTCTTAGCTCACTTTCTTCTGCACCGTGGGCACATTTTTTGTTCTCCATTTTCTGTGGGCATTCTGAAGAAAGTTCTATAACATCTCCCTGTAGCATATTCTCTTCAATTTCATCCTGTGTCATCCATTGCTCTGTCATATGGGGACACACTGGCCTATCATTCCTCAACATTAACTGCTCCAGAGTTGCCACAGTTTCCCATTCCTTCCCTTGCTGTTAGACTTCAAGTGAACATTTATACTGGTTTCCTGTGGAAGGCTCCAAAATATCTTCATATGGCAAATGGCCAGTTGCTTTCCATTCTACTGGTTTCTCCTTAATTTGGATGTCTATTGCTCTATCCTGCTGTGTTGCTTTCTGAGTTAGATTTTCTACACTGAATCCTTCACTTTGCAGGTACTCCATAACCTCAGTTTCTATTTCTTTAACGTCTCCATTAATAATCTTCTTTTCTACTTTTCCTTTTCACCTTCTTATTTTTTGTATGGTAAAGTTTTACATGTCCGAATTCCTTTGCCTGTATTTCTCTTCAAATATCATTGGTGCTGCTCTTTTTGTACTGATTAGTTTTGCTTTCGCCTTTGCATAAATACTGCACCATATTAAAGCTCTTTTTCTTTCCCATGTCCATATTTCTTCTTCAAATGTCTCCTGATCTTCCTGTTTCTACTTACTTTGGGCACTCATTCGATCATGCTGTGATGTAACCTGTGTTACACCTTCTATACAAAATCCTTTACTTTGCAGGCATTCCATACCTTCAACTTCTATTTTTTTTAACTTCAACGTTGCTAATCTTCTTTTCTACATTCCCTGTTTATGATATTATTTTTTTATTGCGAATTTTTCCATATCTGGATGCCTCTGCTTATATTTCTCTTTGAATATCTTTGGGGCTGCCTTTTTTGTATTGATTAATTTAGCTTACAACTTTGCATAAATATTGCACCATATCAAATCTCTCTTTTTTCCCCATGTCCATATTGCTTTTTTTATACTTTCAGAACTCTCTAGGTTTTGTTGTTTATATTTTCACACTTCCTCAGATGCTTCTTTTTCCAAACAGATCAAAGTTTCTTGGTCTATATAATGTTTTTCAGAAATCTGTTGTATTAATTAGCACAAATTTTTATTTGAGGCTTCTGACAGTTTTTCTTGTGGAAGTATTCTTCTTTCCTCTAACTTATTTCGTAATCTTTTTGTATCTCTTGTATCTGGAAATTCCAGGCTTCCTGCATAATAGTAGTAACAATACATAATAGCTTTCTTATCCTCAATAGTCCACTCTATCATCTTTATGGCTCTTCTTTGGCCTATCAGTTTTTGTGGACTGCTACGTCCTTCTACAATAAGGGGGCCATCTACCCCTGAGCCTGGCCTAGCCCCATTGTAGCAATGTTTCCTTATTTTGAGGATTCTACACTGTCATCTTTTCCAATCCTGGCACTAGTGTGCATACCAGGATTGGACATGTTTTTATCGTAGGTCTTGTGCACCCAGCTATCTTTTTTTAATTTTTGACCTACTTATGTCCATGATATATGCTATATACATAAAGTCTATATATATCAGTGTAGCCTTGGTGAGATTTTGTGAAAACAGGGTCCACCTCATGAGGTACTCACTAAGACTTGAGGATGAATTCAGTTTCAGCAACACTACTCTCCTTTCCTTGCTGACTTATCTCTCTATTTAGACCCATCCAGCTGGGAGATTTTCTCGATGATAATTGGGTGAGGGATTGTGTCAAAAGTTTTGGCTAAGTCAAAATAGGTGGTATACACTGTTTTGCCTTAATCCATGGTGTTGATGACATTCACAAAGAAGTAAATCAGGTTCACTAAGCATGATCTACCCTTAACAAAGCCAAATTGGGTTGGGTCACGTGTTTGAAGGTCACCTATGTCCTTGTTGATAAGGTCCATAATGATTCTTTCCATGGCCTTGCAGATAAGGCTGGTTAGGCTTATGGGTCTATAGTTCCCAGGGTCAGTTGATGGACTCCTTTGTGCAAGGAGATTATTATTGCTGTTTTCTACTCTGCTGGAACAAAGCCAGTGCTCAGGCGGAGGTTAAAGAGAGTGTCAAGTGATTCCCTAGGTCTTGTTTTAGATTATTTAGTAAGCAGCCTGGGATGTTATCTAGTCCCATAAAAGCTGTGTTTTTGGTCTTGGAGACTGTGGATATGGCCTGCTCTTTGGTGATACTAGATAGAGGACTAGTGTCAGGCATACTTTGGAATGATGTCTGCGCCAAATCTGACAGCTAGAAGGTTGGCAATTTCCTCAGGTTCAGTATGAGAGGTACCATCCACTGTAAGTTCTGCACATTATTGGGCATTCCCTTTTAGATTTTGGCTGTAGCTAAAGAATGCCTTATGATCATCCTTAACTACAGATGCTAATTTAGCTTTGTAACTAGCTTTAGAGGACTTTACAAAATATCTGATTTCCTTGTTCACTGAATAAGTTCCCTCTTGTTCTTAGACATCAGTTTCTTCCTTTTGTTACATAACCTATTTATACCTGAGGTCCACCAGGGAGGCCTCTTTTTTCAGGAGACCTGGCTTTGATCCAGTCAGGTACAGCAGAGTCTATACAGTTGTTTAGGTGGTTATACAGGGCATTTGTGGACTCCTCTGCATAGGAGTCATTGTTGGCTGTGTTAGCAGGGGGTTTGAAACTTTTTATACCATTGTCTTGAAGGCTGTAATTTGGTTTTGAGAAATTTTTCAGTTTTTTTGCTCCTGTCGGGGTGTCAGATCTGATTGTTATATTGAATGAGACAGATATAAGGTCTGACCCTACCAGGGAGGGCAACACACAGGATATAGTACAGTGACACCCCCCTCCCCCATGTTGGTGAGTACTAACACTAGGACATTTGAGCCCCTTGTGGGGGTGCAGACAAGCTGTTCCAAGGCATTTGTTTTGACAAAATCCAAGAACCTCACAGTGAGCATATTTGTGCTCATGTATGTCACCCAGTCAGGAGAAGGATAGATGAAATCTCCTATGATCAAAGTGGTTGGCTGTATAGTGAGCGACTTTAGTAAGTCCAGGTAGGTGGTGTGTTTCTCTTGGTTCATGGTAAGGTGTTTTGCCTATAGTTAGTTGGACCTGGAGAAGCTCAAGAGAGTCATACTGTTTAACCAGTTGTGAAGCATATTTGGCTTTAATGAAGATGGATACACCTCCACCTTTGGTTCTTTCACACTCATTTTGAGGTCTGAACTTGTGGAAGGCATTGTTGCCTTGCATGGATGGGATGCTCTCTGTGGCCTTTAACCATGTCTCAGTGACTGCACAGACATCAGCATCTTTCTTCCAAGGTGAACAGTGCTTCCAGGGAGTGCAGTTTCCTTGTTTAGGTTCCCAGCATTAAGCAGTATAACATTGAGTAGATTTTTTTACGTTGGAAAGTTTGCTGTTTTGACATTGCCTAAAACAGGCACTATGGAGAAGGCAAGCACCTTTCCCAGTATCCAAAATCCTAGAGGAGACAGATGACCATCTCTGGCAAAGCAGCATGATCTGTCAACCATGTCTTCCCAGGCTGACAGAAATGGGATCCCCCCTGGAGTGACTCCAGAAGCTAAGCCAATTGTTGATGCCAATCATTTTTGTCTATATTGTGGCATTATCCTGGGTGAAGGTAGAATGCTGCTTAGGGCTAGAGACATACCTGCCTGGGACACATAATTTGAGTATTTGGTCATGCCTCTCATCATATAGTCCCAACATGTTTTATGACAGAGTCATAATGGTAATTGTTGAGTGACTCGAGTGAGTGTGTGATTTGATGGATCCTGGCATCTGACAGACAGCTGACCATGACCTTCTCCTTGTCCATCCTAGTGAGGGTGACATCTGTATGTCTCACTATGGAGTCGCCAATGACCAGGGCATTTGGCTTTGAGGTGTTTTGTCTTACAGGCTTACTTGCTGAGACAATGGTGCGTGTGTTGTTATGTGAAGTGGATTCTATTTGCTTTGCAGTGTGTGTAAGTGGTTTGTACTTGGGAGGTATCTTATCTTTTGGCAGGCTTCTTTTGAGTACCTCTGCATACGTGGGCTTATGTGTTGTGACCTTGTTTTGTATGAGAGGTGATGTGTGTGCGGTGACAACCTATTTGATGTCTGGTTTGTTGTTACTTGAAAGAATTGATTCCAAATTCATAGTGCAATTACATCTCCCACATATTGTATTTGTTTGTTTTAGGAGTAAGTGGTTGCCGGTATACATGGGGCAATTACTACATTGCCTCAGGTTGTCAATGTTAATCAGGCTAGCCGGAGAAATGGTTGGAAAATGACTGCCTATTATGGTTTTTATCATAACTACTATTGGGGAGTAGGCTAGTTTGACCAGATTTTGACCTAGGATTAACAAATGGGACATATTATATTGAAGGCTAGATTTGAAATCTATGGCAACGATTCTCAGTGCACAACTGAGTTTCCTACAATGCAGCAGGGAAGCTTGGAAGGGTTCACTAACTGCTGTCTAGGAGAAAATTGTCATTCAAGGCATTTGCTTCTATACAGGGCACCAGTAGACCCTGTTGCATGGTGCGCAGCTGTGCACAAATGCGAGGCTTAAATTAAGCTAAACTAAAAATGGGAAAGCACACAATGAGCTTTCCTCCAGTAATCTCCAGCACAGATGAGGCTCAGACTACACACTTCTGCCATAAGGTTCCAGGCAGGGCCCTCCTAATGTAAGATGGCTAGAATAGTGCTCAAGTATAACAATACAGTCCAGATTCATTAGATCTGAATCTAGTCTATGCTATGTACTAGCTACTTAATACAACAGAACAGCTTTTGTAAAGTGCATAAAGATACAGTAGAAATCAGCAAAATGATAAAATACAGTCAGCAAAATGCAAAGAAACTCAAAATGTACTTATTTTTCAATTTTAGCAGTGGGTGTTTTGGATTTCAGCAGAATCTCTCCAAACCTCTGGCAAAAATCTGCAAATGTTGACCAGCTATGGATAGATGACCTGCAGTCTTACCACCCTCTGCAGAAACTGGCAGTTCTTTGTGCATCTGTTCTTTTGTTTGAGAAATAAGCAATTACTAGAAAATGTAAATCAAAATGTAAACCTACTATAATTTAAATATTGCATATTATAAAAGAACTGGAAGTGGGACCTTTAAATAAAAGGAGAGAGCAAATTGCATAGACATAAATGGAATTTATGGGAATAATATATGCAGAATAATGTACAGGAGGAGGAGTGAGGTTTAAGGGAAAGCAGGAATTGAGTTATGCATATAATGTTGGACTGAATGACAGTTGTTATAAAGAAAGAAAACATACATAATGTATAATGCATGTAAATGAAAGAAAATGTCAACATGGTTTGTTATGTATTAATGTATGTGTGTCTAAGTCTCAAGTGATAATTTAACTCATTGAAACTTAAAATGCATTTTTGTACATTTCCACTTAACACCCATAGCTCCTTAACACCTAATAATAGCCATTATTAGCAAAGGCAGTACTTCTTAATAAAATTATACTAAGATTGCTAATCTATGCATTACAGTGGATAAATGAATTGTTTGCCACTTACTATTCATATTTCATGTTTATGTTCATATTTTTGTAACTGAGAGATGTACATGATGTTGAGGGGTGTGATCTGAAATGTGGTGAAAGACAAGAAAATTCATTGTCAATGACCATTTATATCACATTATACTGGAGGCATTGTTTGTTAGTAATTATGACAATAAGCAATATTTCCATATGTACTTAATACTTTAAGAGAAAGCCGCTGTGGTACAGCGGCAGCGTTGCTGCCTCACAGCAAGAGGTTCTCCTGTTTGATTCTTAGCTGGAGTGCCTTCTGTGTGGTGTCTGCATGTTCTCCACACGGTAGAGTGGCTTCCGAAAGACATGCGTGAATAGGCGTGCCTTTGCTGAAGGTTGGGCATCGGGCTGGCAACTCAACACCATAAAAAAATCTACTGCCAATGATTAGTGGACCGGAGTTCCGCTGTGGCAACCCCTAACCGGAAAAAAACAAACAACAACTTAATACTTTAAGAATCAAATGAATTGCAAACTATTGCCATCAATGCCAACCACTGACATCATGTGAAACCCTTAGATGTTGTTGAAGAAAACTGACATTGATATTTTCACTGTAAGTTGTATATCTTGAAAGATATTCAGTGTTACTTATATTGCAAGTTATATAATTAAGCATATGTTTTCATATTTTACTAACTATTTCAATAAACATGTACTCAGGGAAGAATTTCTTGTTGTCACATAAAAATGTATGTCTTGTTAACAAAAGTGTGCTTAAAAAATATGCCTAAGTTGTACAGTTTCCAAGATATAAGAAGCTGTTTGGGAAAGGATTAAAGATTGTTATGAGACCTGTGATTATTACATGATCATTGATAACACCAATACTGCAGATTGTTTAACTGTGACAATAAAGACATCCCTGGAATATATAATAATTGTTGGAATCTATAGACCACCAAAGTCAAGTGCTGATGACCTAGAGGAATTCATACATTTTGCATGAAACACAGGAGAGAAGAATAATAGTGGCTGGGAGGCTTAAACTTAACAGAAACAGACTGGAATAACATTAATTCAGCAACATTAGTAAGGAAATAATTTACAATGAATGTTCAGGAATAACACTTCCTTCAGATTGCAAGAAAGCCTACCAGGGAATCCAGCTTACTAGAAGACATTGTGTGTGTTCCTAAAGAAATTACTGTTACTTCATGTCAAGTTTTATCACTGTTGGTGTGCATTGATCATGGGGTTATAAAGGTAAAGCTGTTGCTAGATAATTCTTCCAAACTGAAATCTAAATCATTGCAAAGATGATTAATAACAGATTAAATGGAAACAAAATGGTTACTGTGTTAAACTAACTGGAGTGATGCATTCAGTAAAAATCTGCAGAAGGAATGTGGAAAGCTTTGAAAAAATAAATGAATCCAAAAAAATGTTTAACATCTGGATCTAGACACATAACCTTTGGAGGATATATTTCTATAAGAACAAGATACTTGATTAAGTTGAGAGACAAAAGCAAAGGAAGACGAGGTTGAACTACGACTTTAAAAACTGAAATAATCAAGCTGGACAGACAAATTAAACATAGACAAAAATCAAGAAAAAAAACTGAACACAATTTATATGAAGATATTGAGCATAATAGGAAAACATTTTATAGATACATAAGATGTGTTAGGAGTAAAGACATACAAACTGATAAAGTGTGCAATTCTAAAATTTATTCTTAGACACAAAAGATTACAGATGTATTTACAAAATCTTATGCAAACCAGACTGACTCCACAAAGGGGGTGATAAAATGTCCTGGTGACATCGAGGTGACATCAAATACTGAAATCAAATGAGATTATATTGAAAACGAAACATGCAAACTAGATCCAAACAAAGCACAGGGAGAAGATGATATCAGTAATAACGACCTGAGAGAACTTTGGCATGAACTTACCGTACCACTATATGTGTTATTTACTAGGTTGTATAAATATTGGGAGACTCCTCAAGATTGCAGACACGCATTTTTTAAACCTGTATTTAAGGGAAAGGGGGGTAGGAGAAACCCAGAGTCATACAGACCCATAAGTTTATGTTTATGTTGTGGAAAACTAATGGAGATGGTTATATTGGATAAATTACTGTCAGAATTGAAAAGTCTAGGACTTGAAACCACACATCAGCATGCATACGTTGAAATGTAACATGATATTCTATAACAATATAATAACAGCTATGAATGAAAAATTGTGCTGCAATATAATTTATATAGGTTTAACTTCTGCATTTTATAGGGTCAAACATAAAACACTGCTCAGTAAAAATTAGAGCAATCAAGTACTGATGTACTCTTGATAGGATAGATAGCTGCATGGCTTACAAATAGGACATGGCAAGTATCCTACAGCAATTGGACAGATGAAATTCGAGGTTACAGTCAGGATGTTCTGCAGGGCTCTATCTTAGGCCCATATTTCTTTATACTATCTTTCTGATCTATCTTTTTTATCAGAGGAGTTCTACAGTCTGTATGCAAATGACTTGAAAATGGTTAAACTGATTACGTGTGTTTTGGTTAGGGCATGCCTGCAAAAAAAAAAAAAAAAAAACCTAAATTGATCTTTTGGGCACTGGAGAATAATATGCTGATAAATGCATGAAAAACTAAGCATATGAGATTTTGGAGACATAAATTGAAAGACAGATACTTAATACAGCACACAGTAATTGAAAGACTTAGATACATTGGTAGATCCAGCTTTAAGTTTTTCTAATCGTATCAAACAATTAGTAAATTATAGTTATAGAATTATAGTTTATAGAAGTATAGGTTGTATAAAAAGTCTAGGTAATCAGAAATGATAAAATCGTTTATTAGTTACATCGGACCCAAATTTTAGTATGGAATAACGATATGGAAATATTATAAGAAAACAAGTATGAGTAAACTGTAAAGAGTACAGCAGAAATATACCAAGGGCATTCATGGATGTGAAAATTTAAAGTTATTCCGAAAGACTAAAATATATGAACTTGTACAGTCTCTCATATAGTTATTTAACAGGAGACCTTACTTAGGTATATAAGGCACTTAGAGACAATTACCTCTGGGAATGTTTGGGGTTATCAAAAGGTAGCAGAGAATCATAAGACAACATATGTAGAAGATTCTATAGGAATGAGAAGTGCACTAACTGGCTCTCTGAAAAAGTAGCTAATGCATGGAATAGACTAAAAAAAATTACATTAAAGGAAGCACTAGTTTAGATATTTTTAAGAACAGCCTGGACACTTATTATGGGAATAAGTGTTTTGGTATATTGGCAAGAAAGAAGGGCATTATTGACTGTGCTTGTAATATTTGTAGGGGTGTGTGTGTGTATGTATGTAAAAGGAGCATCTGCCTCCAGTTCCACACCCAAAAAAAGGAGTATGACCTACTGAATGGCGATTCAATTAATAATTAAGATTCTTCCCCTTCTGTATCCATGGTATCATTCTAAGGGGAGCCAGTATATATCAGCCTGGGATGAGATGGTAGACAAAGCTTCTTGTATTGCCATGGATGCCTTACACTTCTCATACCAGGGTTTCAACATACTTGTTAAAACCTTTGTTGACTCTACACTGCCTTTTGGACATTCCTACATAGCAAACACAAACTGTGGCGGTGTTACTTCATGATAAAACAAAAAGCAGTGATACAGACTCTTTCTTATACAGCCAAGTGTACCAAAATAACTTTCTGAACAAAAGGAAAAAAATACACAGTGTACATCTTTTCCACAAGATATACGGCCCCCAAAACAGGAAAACCATTACTTCCAAAACTATCCTCAATCTACTAATTCCTTTCTTCACTGGCAAGAAGCAGGAATAAAAATCCAGAGCATACAGATGTTCTCCTGTAGAGTTCACATCCTCTGGATTTCTTCAAAAAAAGATATCCATGTATGCTCAAAATAATCCACAGTGAATTTTAGTGCAGAGTAATACTCCAAACCAGTGGTGGCTGGGGACTTCAATGCAAGGTGGGGCTGTAGGAAGCAAATGAATGGGTAGGGCTAACCAGAATGGGATGGGGCTCTGTTACAGCAGGTCAGTAACCTTTAACCCTGATCAAACAGATGTGGTCATTTATCTTCATCTATACACATATATGGTTTACTATCAAAATTCTGATAATCAGTTGTTACTCAAATTGAAAGCACGTAAACAACAACACAGTTCTTTCACAATGACAATCGTGGTAATGTCGATATGTTGAATTCAATATTACCGACATTACCCAACTTACCTTCACATCCAGAGATGTTCTACAAAAAAGAAGTTATGATCTTACCATAAAGTTCCATCTGTGTTGTTAATCTTCATTCATTACTGATGGGTGTCAGTTCCATCCTCGGAACCAAATCGGCCATTATAACAAACGCACGCCAGCCAAAAAAAAAACTCTTGAGCTAAGCTTTTACCCATAGTGCCCCTCTCTACACTACCTCAGATCAAGTTTGCCTGTAAGGAAGAAAGAAAGCAAGCAAGCAAACTGAGGCTTTATGTGAGCAACTTTCCTATCATAGGCTAAAACCATATCCAAACCGCCAGGAGTCTTTCGGAGTGGGATGGCGGATGGGTTGTAATGAATGAATGATCAACAACACAGATGGAACGTTATGGTAAGAACATAACTTATTTATCTGATGTTGTTAATCTTCATTCATTCCTTACTGATGGGACTGAGTCCCTAGCAACTTTGTTTCCTTGGAGGGTCTATGGAAAAATATTTCTGAGTACCATTGAACCAAAGGAAACTCTCCCACTGGAGACCATATCCAATTTGTAATGAGTGATAAAGGTATGAGGGATAGACCATGTTGCTGCTACACAAATGTCATCCATAAAAGCTCTTGCATGGAAAGCAACAGATGTTGCAACTGATCTGATTGAATGTGCTTTGACTTTAGATGGTAGGGAAGCTTTATTCTGTTGATAAATGAAGCAAATGCAATCTCGCAACCATTTAAGCAAAGTAACTTTGGAAACAGGTCTCCCAAACCTTGGTCCTGAGAATGATACAAATAACTGATCAGAGTTTCATAATGACTTAGTTCTGTTGAGATAAAAATGCAATTGTCTATGCATGTCAAGCAAATGTAGTGAATATTCTCCTTTGTTAGAAAAAATTGGAAAGAAAACTGGTAGATTAATCGTTTGATTAAAAGTCAAGTCTGAAATAACTTTGGGTAAAAAGAAGGGGTTAGTTCAGAGTGATACTCTGTCCTTATGAAACACTATGTAAGGTCGTTTTATGGACAAAGCTTGCATCTCTGAAATTCGTCTTGCTGAGGTAATGGCCACCAAGAGCAAAGTTTTCCAGGATAAGAATTTCAGATCGCAACTGGCAACAAATTCACCGGGGGGGACGAGTCAAGGATTGTAGAACTAATGTCAAACTCCAGGGCTCGATCGGCTGTTTGAAGGAGGGCCTAATACACGTAACTCCTTTAAAAAAGGTTTTACAAAGGTAGTGTGAAATCAAGAAAGAGTCCTTGAAACCATTATGGAAAATGGAGATTGTCAAGTGTACTCTAATAGTTAAAAGCTGCAGCTCCTGAATGAAGGAGGTTAGATAAGTAATCTAGCACCATAGAAAGCGAGGCCAAAAAAGGGTTTACTGCCTTTTAACAAGACCAAATTATGAACCTTTTCCTGATGGGTGGTTTATGGGAAGCCAGAAGAATGTGGTGGACAGGGGAGGATAGGTTGCTTTCCCTGGCAATTACTGGAAGTGAAAGAACCAAGCTGTCAGCTTGAGGCTTGATATCTTCAGATGTATCAACCCCTGTGGGTGCGACAGCAATTCCAGAGATCCAGAATCCATGATTAATGTACTAGGTAAGGCCAAAGAAAGGGAAACCAAATTTGTCAGGTCCAATGAGGATTACTCTGCTTTTCAACCAAAGAGCCTTGTTTAATAACTGCAGGATCAGAGGAAGGGGAGGGTAAGCATAAACAAGTCCTGTGGGCCAATCGTGCACAAGAGCATCCCTCAGGGACTCATCCAGAGGGGGAATTACGGCAGAATAGCTGCTGCATTTGTGATTTGCGGGGGATGTGAACAGATCACAGCAAGGCTGGCCCCAGTGGCTGAAGATCTTCACCACTATGACAGGATTGAGGGACCCCTCGTGAGGCAGGAGAATGCATCTGCTCAATTTGTCTGCAATTACGTTAGAATCCCGGGAATGTACATCGCTATCAGAAAGCAGTTGGAAGCTATCACCCATTTCCAAATTCTCATGGCCTCTCGACACAACAGGTAGGACTTGGTTCCCCCTTGTTTGTTGATATACCAGACTAATGACCAGCTGTCAGACTGGATGGCAATTGTTCCTGAAGGGAGAACAGGTTGAAATGCTTGCAATGCTATAAGCACTGCCCTCATTTCTAGAACACCAAATATAACCAAAATATGCAGGTTGGCCTCCAAGGGTGACCAAGTGCCTTAGACTATCCTTCCCTGGAAATGCCCCCCCCCACCCAATCAGGGAGGTGTCTGTGGTCACTATGGCTCTGGGCTGAGAGGGAGAGAAACAGTGACTCCATAAGTGCTCTTCTGGAGTCATCCACCAAATTAAATATTTTTTGCACCAATTTGTTATCCTGATTTGAAAGGACATATGATGAGTCAAAGGGGACCACTGCATTAGCAAAAGCCACTGTAGGAGTCTCATGTGTAGTCTTGCAGTGGAACTACTGTTATCGATGCTGCCATTGACCCTAGTACTTGGAGGACTGTCTGAGCCAGAGCTTTGTCCTGACAGAGTATTACCCAGTATTGAGACCTGAGTCTTTCCAGACTGTGGAGTGGGAGGGAGACTCAGCAAGACTGAGTATTTAAATTTGCCCCTATGAACTCCAGTCTTTGAGAAGAAGTCAACTTGCATTTGTCTTTGTCTTTGTTTACTGTCATCTCTAAGTGTTCCATTTGTTGTAGCGTGTAATGAATGGCTGAGACCAGTAGATGCTTGGTTGGGGTTTTAAGAAGCCAATCAACTAAATACGGAAACACCTGGAATCCTTGCAGTCTCAAGTGAGCTGCTACCACTGCCATGCATTTGGTGAACACTCTGGGGGCTGTAGAGAGACCAAAGGGCAGTGCTCGGAATTGGTAGTGATTGGCTTCCAGCCAGAAGTGGAGGAATCTTCTGGAGAGTTTGTCCATTTTTATGTGGTAATACACATCCTGAAGATCTATTGAGAACATCCAGTCATCCTTCTCCAGAAAGAGTAGTACAGACTGAACCGTGATCATTCAGAATTTTGTTTGTCTGACAAATTTGTTTAGGATACTGAGGTCCAGAACTGGACTCCAGTCCCCTGTATTTTTTGACACTAAAAAGAACCTCCAGTAGAATCTGGATCCTATGCAGTCTTGTGGGACTGTTTGGATAGCTCTTTTTAGAAGCAGCTTTTGGATTTCTTGAGCTCCTGCTTCCCTCTCTCTGACTGGGTGGAACTTCGAGAATATGCTTTAGCGATCTTGGGTAAAGACTGAAAGGGATGTGATAACCTCTGGCAATTATCGTCTGCACCCAATAATTTGTGGTTATCATTTTCCAGGCAAGGTGGTGCAGAGAAAATGCTTACCTCAGGTAAGCAATCGGGCCACTCTTCAGGAGCACTGATAGGGCTGTCCAGAGAAAGAATCTCTGGATCCCTGATTACGTGGACCCCCTCTGCCTTTGAAGGGGCATCTTCCAGTTGAGCTCCCCTCTCTCTGCCCCAGGAGGAAACTCACCACGTGTGTCACGGAAAGAACCCTGGGATTTCTTGTACCACATCTTTCCACTCCTCTGATTCCTAGAGTAGGATCATTGAGGGGGTGAAAAAATGTACGCCTACAGCAGACAAGGCCTTACCGTCCTTTTCACACCTGGCTAAAGTGTCTTTTACCTTAGGGCCAAAAAGAGAAAAGGCCTCTATGGGGACATTTAGGAAGGAAGACTTAGAGAGATCCACAAAATCACATAGGAGCATCCAGGCGTGACATCTCATGACAACACCTGCACCCACTGCTCTAGCTGCCCCTTCAGTAGAATGAGAAATCAACCGTATGGATGAAGCTGTGAGGCAACTTTATCACGTACCTCATCAGAAACTGCTCCTGCTAGGGTTTCTGAGAGTTCTGAAATTAGGTCTCTCTGAAGCCAGGTAAAATGTGCCAGATAGTTCAGGGGCCGAATGGCAAAGGTCGCTGAAGAGTACACCTGCTTCTATAGTCTGTCTATCGCCCAAGACTCCCTGTTAGGGGGATGGACAGTAGAGTCTCCTTGGAAAGCTCTTTATTGGTGGCCACCGCGACAACCATAGCATCTACTGGTAGGCCCTTAAACCAGTGTGAGTTGTCCTCTGAAGGAGAGAGAATTTTGTCTGGTCTCTGGGAGATAGGTTCAATGGTATTAGGACTCTTCCAGGCACACTGCACGATGAGCTGAACCAGGTCATCTGCAGGCAGGGTCACCCAGGAAGTAGAGGGCTGGGCACAGAAAGCCTGCGAGAATACAGACTCCACTGAAGAAGGAGTGGTGGACTTCCAGTCTCCCAGCTGCTTCAGAATTTCCAAGATGTCTCCAAGGGAGACATCCTCAGGGGGTGACCGTGGGGACCCTTCCCCTTCCTCATAGTCTGTATCTTCGATGAGGGATTCTTCAGGGGACTCCACATGCTCCTCTTGCATGATCTCTTGCAAGCTACCTCCTAGGCTGGGGACATCTGAGGAGGACTCTGCAGATTGGGCATATTGTGGAAGGATGTCTTGAGGTTCCCGTGCCTGGTGTCCTTGAGTAGTGGGCTGTGTCAGCTGTGGCTCAGAGGAAAGGGATATATGCCTCTCTGGAGCTGAAGGGACCAGCTGGGAGCCTGCAAAGGCAAGTGCCCTCTCCATCACCTGGAAAGCAGGTCCGCCCAAAGAGAGATGGGAGCCCAGAACCGAGAAAGACAACCTTGGGACCAGGGTCTCACCCCACTCCAACAAACCCACTCATAGGGAAGGAGCCACGAGTGGACCTGATTCCGTCATAGCAACTGGAACCTTAGTAGACGGTGCCATAAAAAAACAGGTGCTATACTAGGGATCACAGTGCCAACAGACAAGTCTCGATTCCAAGGATGGCCTGGGTCCAGGTGAGTCGATGGCCAAAGGGTGGACTCTGGAGCCACGGTTAGGTCTACCAGTGGAACTGAAGAAGCTGAAACCGAGGTTGGCATCAGCGAAGGCTCCGATACCTCCAGGGAGGTCGAAGGAGGAATGTACGAGTCCATGGAGAAAAATCCTCAGCTCCAGGTGTAAGGGAGGATTTGGAAGGGGTTGGAAATCCTCTGGCTGCCAGGAGCTGATCCACTAGCCTCACTACATCCAGTTCCGAAAGGCTCCTGGAATAGTGTGTGGATATCCCCGATGGGGAGTCAGGATGCTCTAGAAATGGGCTGCATTGTTGGCCAAAAGAATGGATCTACGAAAGGGGAATATCAGGTCTGAGTGGTTATTTCACCTGTCAGCACCAAGGTCAAAGGACCAGCATGATGTACAGGTAGTGGGGAAGTGACGGGAATTGAAATGACTATTTTTAGTGCCGAACGGGAAGTCGGTAGTGTTGCCGCAATCACTGTCATAGTCAGAGCCTGGGGGACAGGTGCTGAGGACGGCACCATAGCTGGCTGCTGAGGTGCCAGAACCAAAGATGGCACCATGGAGGGGGTTTGAGGCTCTGGTGCCGAGGATGTTGGTGTCAATTTAGAAAATTTAGCTTTCAGCTCCATCTATTTAGATTCACTGGCATAAGGAGAGGAGGGTAAGGATTTACTCCTCTTTTTATGCTCTTTCTTTGGAGGGGATGAGCCCTCCATCTCAGAGATAGCCTCCGTGAGAGGAGATTTAAGGAGATCTTTAAGCATAAGCTTATATTTACAGTGTACCAAAGTGCGGGAGCTAAACCCTTTACAAATCTCACAAGGTGGTTTTACAGATAGGTGTGGCACCCCAAGACAGTAGACACAGGACATATGGCTGTCCACATTAGGCATTTTCCTGTCACACTGGTCACAGCACTTGAAACTAGTTGTTTCCTTTTTTTAGACATATTAAGGTCCAAAAATACAATCAAATCACAGGGACACACTCTCAACAGAGAAGAAACAATTTTTTTTTTTTTTTTTTTTTTTTTTACAGAAGAGGGGGAAGAGAAAAGGGAATACCAACAATGGTATTGGACTTACCTCACAGATAACGGAAGGTCTGTACCAGCAATGGTGCAAACAGAACCAAACTTGGTAAAAAGGAGGAAGAAAGAGAGGGACACTCACTCAGATAAGCAAAATGTATGTGATTAACATTAGACTAACTAGATATATGAAGCAAACAAAAAAATAAGACTTAAGAAGAGACAAAATTCGAAAATTTTTAAAAGACTTAGCTGCGAGCTGGTCTGACACATCTTGATTCAGTACATGGCAAACAAGATCTGCGGTAATGTAGAGAGAGGCACTATAGGTAAAAGCTTAGCTCGAGAGTTTTTTTGGCTGGCGCAAGCTTGTTATAGCAACCAATTCGGTTCTGAAGATGGAACCGACACCCACCAGTAAGGAATGAATGAAGGTTAACAATATCAGATTATATTATGTATATGTCTATGTGTGTGTGTGTGTGTGTGTGTGTATATATATATATATATATTTTTTTTTTTAATATACATACATAAATGCCTCACGTGGCTAATTGTAATTAGCAAGGCCAGCCTTACGTGAACTGGAGCCCTAGAAAACGGACTCTGCTGGCCTTTCACTGCACACAAGTTTCCACTATACTTTCCCATGACTCTACCCTCTTTTCCCCTCATCCTGGCCCTAGACCATCTATATAGATTACTTCTTCCTTGATTTTTCAAATGTCTTACTTTTAGCTTCCCCTCATACTTTTAACAAACCCTAACTGACCAAAGTTCTACTGTAATAGGTCTGGAGGATGTAAGTGAAGTAAGTCAGGGGTCTGAGGGCAGCAATGTTTCCAAACGTCACTGGATTCTAAACACTCTGAGATGTATGTTAGAGATTTCTTACAACTTCTCAATTTAATGATGGCCTGAACAAAAAATTATGAGTAAAAAAAGAATTCAGTCTTATTTTTTCTTTTAAGGAAAAATAAGCTGTGTCTAAAGCTTAATATTCAAAGGCTAACAGCACAGTAGTTCCCCTATAAACTGGGAAGACAAATACAAAGATATACAAACCCCATCTGGAAAAGGTGTCTGCCTTCCTGGCCCTGGAAAGAGAAATAGTAGCTGTGTACCCCTCTGGTGATACACTGGGACAAAAGTAAATTTAAAATGGCCAGAGGCATACATTTTTCACACCTCAGAAGCTGGGAGAAGAAATAAAAGCACACCAATAAAACACGTCACTTACTGAGTACAATACTGATGTCTAACTATGAAAGTGAAAAAAAATGATGACCAGCTTGCTACTTTTAGATAAATAGGAGTTTCTTCTCAGTTCACTGTCAGAATGCAGTGTGCAAACTTGCAATTAGCGATATAGACAATAGGCAAAAGAGGGCTGGAATTTATTGGAGAAAACTGGCAAAGGAATCAAGGTATTGGAAGCAAAAAGCCAGAGAGGAAAAGATGACTAAATAGGAAGATGCCAAGAATTTATTTGGACTGCAGATTACAGACTGCCTTCCCTATCAAGGATTGATATCAGAGTATAGGCAAAGAGAAAAAAGTGTGTGGGGGGGTCCTAAATGAAAGACCAGCACTGGTAGAGTGTTTAGCAGAATCGAGAGCAGAAGCTGTCATTAAAAAAGGAATAATTAGCAAGGCATATAAAATATTGCATGATAACTAGAAGAATCAATCAGAGGAGGCTAGAAAGGATTGGGAAGGGAGACTAGAAAATCAACTCACAAAGAAACAATGGGAGGATTTATATATATCTCCCAAATATGTGACAAAATCTACAAGATTTAGGATTTTTGCTTGGAAATGTTAACATATTTTAATACCCCAAGCAGACTCCAGAGAATGCTTCCTCGGGTAGATAGCAAATGTTGGAAGTGTGACAGGGAAAAAAAGGGATAATTTGGAACATTTTCTGAGAGTGCAGTGAGTTGGTGGACTTTAATGATTCCCTGTGGGATGCACTGTTGGAGATGCTGGTCAGGCAGATTGGTGTGATGAGGGAGATGATTTTTCTGAGCTATGATACAGAATCAGAATTGCCTAGACATGGTACATCTTCGCTGTCTCTAATTATGGTGGCTGCCAAAAAAGCTATTACAAGAAAATGGAAATCAAAATCTAAACCAAGTAGATTAGAAGTAGTGAATACAGTAACAGAGATAAAACAAATACAAATGATAGCTTTAGAAAAAGGTAGGAGCAAACAACATAGGAAAAATGGGAATTGTGGGAACAATATATACAGGGTAGGAATTAAGTTTAAAAGAAGGCAGGACTTAAATGAAATATGTAATGTTTGACTGAAAACAATTGGTAGATTCTAAGTGATGTATAATGCTTGCAACTGGGACTGTGTCACAGTAGTTTGTGATGTAAAATGCTTGTAACTAGGATTGTGTCAGTGTGGTTTGTTTTCATTTATATAAATGTGTATGATTGCTTATGTCATATGTGATGGTTTAATAAAGATGTTTCTTCTTTCAAAAAAAAAATGCAGTGTGCAAACCAGCCCCCCCCCCCAAACACAAACCACATCCTTAAATGAAGTACTAAACCCCATTTTATGCTGGCAGTTGCAGTGGCAGACTACCTGTAATAAATTACACACACATACATATATATATATATATATATATATATATATATATATATATGGGTCTACTTTGAAAGACCGACACGCTACTTCACCGACACAAAAATCACCGACGCCAGATAACCGACAACACACAAAACCGACAAAGCAAAACACCGAACACCATAACACCGACACACCGAATGTAAACAACACACTACATAGCATACCCACTAGCCCTAACCCAAACCCTAACCCCAAGGTCCGACACTATCGCACACTTCACCTACCTGCACCCTAACCCTAACTCACTTAACCCACCCCTAGCCCAAGGTCCGACACTATCGCACACTTCACCTACCTGCACCCTAACCCTAACTCACTTAACCCACCCCTAGCCCAAGGTCCGACACTATCACACACTTCACTTACCTGCACCCTAACCCTAACTCACTTAACCCACCCCTAGCCCAAGCTCCGACACTATCGCACACTTCACCTACCTGCACCCTAAACCTAACTCACTTAACCCGTCCCTAAACTACAGTCCCTCACTATCACACACTTACCTTACACGAACCCTAACTCCGACACTAACACACAGTCACCTTTCCCACAGCCTAACCCGAAATCCCACAATATCGCACACTTACCTCACCGCTCCTAACGCCGTCACTGTCACACACTTATCGAGTCGCGATCGCACATTACCCTTGTCGGTCTTTCCGCTGTCGGCAAATCACCCTGTCGGTAAACTTACCTGTCGGTCGTTTGGTCTTCGTTTTCCGCGTGTCGGGGAATCGTCGGTTCGGTCTTTTAAAGTAGACCCATATATATATATATATATATATATATATATATATATATATATATATATGGGATACGTCAATATGTTCGAAGTTTCACTACTTTGAACCCCACCTCACCGAGTCCACTTGTTTGAAGTAGCAAAACTTCAAACATTGACTTTGGCAGTCACATTACAGCACGTAATGGGAATATTCCCTTTTCCCTGCTGTAGTGCGATCTCAGAGTTGGTATATTTAAGTAGGGGGTGTGGGGGGTGCAAAAACATGTTTTAGTGTTTTTTTTGGGGGGGTGTAGCCCAGGGAACTAGACTTCAGTGAAAGTGCACTTTCATGTAAGTGGACTTTCGCTGAAGTATAGGGTCTACTGCTCTATTTCAAAGAAGTGCATTTTCGATGTAGAACAGTAGACCCATATATATATATATATATATATATATATATATATATATATATATATATATATATATATATATATAAAATTGTTGGTGCCAAAGCTTGTTTAACAGTTCGTTTAGGAATCTTGCTCTTCGGTTCCATGGAGACTGATGGAAACATAGACTTGTGCCTTTTTGAGTCTGGCACTGATGGACAGCCCGGCACCAAATGACTTCTCTTTTTATGTTCAGTTTTGATGGAAGATTCTGGCTTAGACATGGCTTCATCAAAGGAGGATTTTAACAATCCTTTCAGAATCAACTTATTCTGACGTTCTGCCAGTGATCTAGAACTAAAGCCTTGGCAGAGCTTACAATTCTTACAATTATTTTCCAAATGTGGCACACCCTAGCAATATGCACATGAAAGATGCCTATCTGAACTGGACGTTTTTCTTCCACAGTCCTGGCACTGTTTGAAGCTCGATGCACCTTTCTGCTTTTCCGCCATTTAAAGGAAGAAAACTCACATACCACACATACACTGAAGAACACAGAACTAGGCTCCCAACAATGGTAGGGAGAAATACCAAAATGGTACAGAAGATTACCTAAAAGGTAAAAGGGAGGGGAAAATTACCAACAATGGTAATACAAATTACCATTAGGTAAGAAGGGTAGAGAGCTAATATACCCACACTACAAATAACACACGAGAAAAAGGAAACTATTTAAAGGTACAAGAACTATGTCTTAAGAAAGTATATAATTAAAGCACTTAGCTGGAGAGTATCAACTGACGCGTCTTGTCATCAGAGAGGCAAATGAGATCTGATGTAATAGAGAGAGACATTGTAGGTAGAGTTTTAGCTTGAGAGTTTTTTTGGCTAACGTGAGCAGTATAACGGCCAAGCCAGTTCTGAGGATCAGAACCAAGTCCTATTCACCAAGAATGAATGAAGATTGACATTATATATATATATATATATATATATATATATATATATATATATATATATATATATATATATATATATATAAATTTGCTCCCACGCTCATGGCTCTGAATTTTTACGTTACCCTACTTCCTTTACTTTCAGTCAGGCTGTCTCAGTGTCACTTGAGTCAGCCTGAGCCAATAAGAAGCTCTTCTTGATGTTTAGTGCTACAGCCTGGAAAGACACTAATCGAGTAACATTTGGACATCCTAATCAGCTCTGCTGACTGGCAAAGTAAACATGATGACAAATTAAGATTTTATTAATTTATTTTTGGGCTTTGGAGCTACTCAGAATTGCCCATGCACAGTGTTCTGATGATCCCTGAAGTAAAACAAACAAAAACAATTATTTTTAATTCCAAAATAATTTGCTTTTTAAATTTAGCATACTTTCTTTTCAACTGGGGGTGCTGCAGCCTAGCAGTCAGTACCATTAGCCACCCCTGCTCAGAACCCATATTCCAGGCAACCATTCTCCATCTACGAGAGGCCAGTTTCACTGAAATGGAAGGGCTACAGACCTTTTTTTTTTTTTTTTTTACATACCATTTAACTACATAATTGGTTTTCACCTATGTAAAATGTATGTACACTATCTTAAAGCTACAATTCTCTTTACATCATATTATAAATTAACAGTTCTACTTACAAATATGTACATTCTTTTTATACAAAATTCTTGTGAGTTATGTTACAGTATTTCATATAAGAGAGACAGGGACACACATACAGTATACCATCTCATTCTAGTTTACTGAAAACCATTTCTTGTCTGATCAATATTATTCAGAGCCATCCATTCAAGACCACACGCAAAAAGGTTTACAAAAGGAAATGCAGTCATTCTGTTGTTGTTTGACACAAGTACAGTTATTTAATGTCCAGCTCTATCATCTGTATAAGTAGCTAGTCCACAAATATAGAGAAAGTATAAGAGATGTATTTGGTTACAGAGTCATACTTCAAACTCACAGTTTTAAAAATCATAGCAGGGGGGCATTAAAAAATCATAGCAGAGGGTGCAAAATCAGTAAATGTCTCAAATCTGTAAAGACCAAATGGCCAAAAATAGTCCAAGATCACCATTTCTTGGAATATTCTCTTTTCTCTGAGGTATGGCTATCTTGGAGTTAGTATATATAAGTTCAGGGGCTGCAGACGGGCTTTCCCCATGCAAAAAAACAAGCTGAAAGGAGAATAGCAATGTGCAATGTTCACTCTTCTCCTGCATTGTTGGTCTTATTTATTTATTTTTGGTTTCTTGAGACTCGACACAGATAGTCTTGAGGCATTAATAGGGAGTATTCAAAAATCAAAGAACTCAAAATTTGTGCCCCCAGGGTGGAGACATAAATCTGTAAATTTGCCCCATGGCAGGAATAAACTATACAATTAGGACCCTTGTGGTTCTAACAGATGCTACCTACAAAGCTATACTATTACATGCCTGTTTTCTTGACTTGTGATATTTGCCAGTTGTAACTTTAGCTAGTTAGTTTAATTGATGTACTGTTTGTAGATTTTACTTCTTTCAGGAAGTTCCTTGAGATTCATAAAGGCTGCCACTAAATGTATACTTTATGTATTCAAGGACATCCCTATCGCATTGCTTGTGTTGTCTATCCACTCAGAAAGGCTCCAATGAGTATACATTTACTGTACACTTGGTGGTAATCTTTATGAATACCAGTGTTAGAACTTTTCCTGCACATTTATCCTGCAGTTGAATAAATGAAAACACAGAAGACATCTCAGACTGAAACTGAACCAGAACTCCAAAAACTTCTAATCAAGCAACACAGAGACTAAAATTTTCATGTCCATTTGGCACATTTTAATGTGATTTCTCCCTTCCCAAAGGAAAGCAAAAATGATTTTGTTAATTTTTAGTTCTACTTAATATGTACTTAGAGCAACATTCCAAAACCTTAATGTCATCTGCCCTGACCAAAGCACTACATATAAAAATGCTTCCATTTTTCACAACACACATTGCATTTTTACACATTGTATCTTTCCTGCTTAACATAGTATTGTAGAAGCTTTGCAAAGTACAAGTGCACACACAGACACACCAAATACATAAATGTGACCATCAGTTACAGACACTTGCATAACAAACTACACTTCAGATACTTACTTTCAATCAAATGAATAAACACATAATGATGACCTAGAAATCTATTTCAAGTCTCTGTTGTCAGACCTATACAATGTAACCCAGTGCAATAACCCCCCATACCCTCCAAGCATCCTAGCTTGAGAATCAGGGACAAGATCAAAAATCATGAGTGAGTTTTAAGGGAAGGCAGGAATTCAGCATTTTTTGTAATGTTAGACTAATGATACTAGCAAAGAAAATATGTGTGATGTAGATTGTATTTAAATGGGGAAATGTTAGAATGTTTGTTTTCTTTTCTGTTAATGTATGTTTGCCTATGTCTTTTTTTAAACACCTCTATTAAATTATCACTTGAGACACAAGCAAACATACATTAACAGAAAAGAAACCATTTTAACATTTTCCTTTTAAATACAATCTACATTACATATATTTTCTTCTTTGCTATTATCAGTCCAACAGTACTAAAAAATTGTGAATTCCTTCATTCCCTTAAATCTCACTCCTCCTGAAGATTATTATGCATTTGCTCCTTCTCTTTTCTAAAGATCCCTCTTCCAGTTCTTTTATATCTTGCATAATATTCAAAACCTCAGCTATAATTGGTGTAGACTTTGATTTCTATTTTCTAGCAGTTGCTTTTTTGGGATCCAACAGAGTTAAACTTAATAAGACCTTATTATGTCTAGGCAATTCAGATCCTGTATCCCTGCTCAAAAGAATAATTTCCTTACTTATAGCCATTTGATCACCCAATACTTCTGTACTCTGTAGGGAATTTTTAAAATCTGCCAACTTATTACACTCAAAAACATGTACCCAGTTACCTCATTCTTCTCCAACATTTGCTATCTACCTGAGGAAAAATTCTTTGAAGTCTGTTTAGGGTGTAAAAATACCTATGTAAACACTTCCAAACAAAGATCATAAACCTTCTTGACTTGGTTACATACTTGGGAGCCATGCATACATCTTCCAGTCTCTCTTCCCAATCTTTTTTTTTCAATAATTTTTATTTTCATTTTGCATTTATAAAAGACACAAACAATTTCATATTTACAACATGACCATAAGAGAAAGTTATGCATTGTCGTCAATATATAAACATGAAGGTCATATAACAAACCTATTTACACTATATACATAGATGCCTTCTCAAACAAGTTTAAACAATATAAAGACAACACATACAGTAATGTTTACCATATTTTGTTTGTGGACTTCCCAATCTTTTCTAACCTCCTCTCATTGATTCGTATAGTCATTGTGCTACATTTTATATGTCCTACTAATTATCCCTTTTTTAACAGCTGCTTCTGTTCTAGATTTAACTGAAATCTCTAGCAGAGTAGGGCTTTCACTTAAAATTCCCCTATCCTTTTTCTTTGCCTCTACTCTGAGATCAAGTCCTTGTAGGGAAGGCTGTCTCTACGCTGCAATCCAAATGTCTTCTTGGCCTCATCCAACTCCATTACCTTTCGTGCTTGAGTTATTTACTCCCAATATCTTGGTTCCTTTGCTAGGTTTCTGCAGTAAATTCTAGACCCTACTGCCTATTTTCTGTACCTCTCTTGCAGACATCCCTATTGCCAAAATCTCCTTTCTCCATTCTTGTATTGGCTTAGCTCTTAGAATACTTTCTGCTACTTTATGAATATAACATTGTCTGTTCAGTTTCAGTCTGAGGTTATTCACCTTAAGGATGTGCATCCAAAATCCCACTCTCTGTTTATTATTTATTTTATTTGACATTTGTTAACTGGCAATGTCCGACTGTGCCAGAGCCCTTTTTCAGCAGAGGCACAAGAAGAAAAGCTCCACAAGAGTACATACAAAGTTTACAAAAGTAACAATTAATGATTACATTATAGAGAAAATATAGTAAGGAATATTCTAGGATAACAAGTAAGTAATACAGCTAGTACTGTTAATTATTAATAAACAGAAGTTGTTTAGAGGAGTTGTCAAACTATTTACAGGATAAATTACTGTATATACAATCAAGGAAGAGATGGTTGAGATATGGAACTGTCTGGGAAAGTTCACAGGGAGGGATATGAAGTTCAGTGAGGAGGAGTTTAGGGGACAGAGGTTGGGAAATTAGTAGGAAGAAGAAAAAAGTGTGTGAGGAGGTGAGAATTAGAGCAAATTGGGGGTAGTGAGAAGAGTAGTGAAGAAGTAGAAGAGAGGTCAGAGAGAGTGGGAATTACAGGTGTTTTTACGGGAGGAATTTAAAGGAGGGTTCAAGTTTCTTGAACCTTCCTTTGCTTCATCATTATCCCTTTCCACTTTGAATTGTAACCATCTGCTTGTGTTATGTATTTGAGCCTTAACTGTGTAGCTCTAACATATTCCTTCAAATCAGGTAAACTTACACCAATTTGTTCTACTGGAAGGATCATCTTGTCCTACATAACTCTTGCCCTCTTTCCCTCCCAGACAAATTCCTTCAATTCTTTACTTGTCCACAACTTCTGCGTGGGTTGATAGAAGTACATCTGACCCATATACAAGACTAAAGGGACTAAAAATATTTTTACTGCTTGTATCTTACTATCCATATCTATAAAAAAGAAGTTATGTACTCACCATAACGTTCCATGTGTGTTGTCTATCTTCACCTTCATTCTTACAAGGTTGGGTTTGGATCTGATCCTCAGATCCAACTCATCCTTTATTTTCAAGTTTGGGGCTCTCTGCCAACTCATGGCTAAATCCCAATCCCAGCATGCACCAGAAACCTTCCCAGATCTTGTTTGCCCTAAATATAAGGCTATCAGTACTTCCATGAAAAAAACTAGAGACTGATGAAGAAAATCAGAGGTCAAAGTAATACAATTGTATAGACTCGGTCTACTAGGAGCACAGAAGAGAAGGAGGGTGGGGTGTAAGAATGAAGGCAAAGATGGATAACACTCATAGAATGTTATGGTGGGTGCATAATTTCTTTATGTGTTGTTGTCCTATCTCTCCTTCATTCTTAGTAGGTTGAGACAGCATCCCTCGCACACCGAGTCTCTTTGGTGGCTCAAGGGAGAATATTCCTCAGAATCATGGAACCAAAAGAGGCCCTATTCATGGAGGCCAAATCAACTTTGTAATGAGTGATAAAAGTATGTGGTTTAGCCCATGTTGCTGAAGCACAAATGGTGTCAATTGGTAACTTAGCCAGAAAAGCTGAGGAGGTTGCAATGGCTCTTTTAGAATGGGCTTTAACTCTTTCTGGAAGAACTTTATTTTGAGACTTATAGATAAAGGTTATACAGTCTGAAAGCCATTTAGAAAGTGTAACTTTAGAGACAGGGGAACCTTTCTTTGCATCTGAAAAAGATACAAATAACTGATCAGATTTTGGAATTCTGCAGTTCTGTGCAAGTAAAAACGTAATTGTTTGTGTACATCTAGTTGATGTAACATGTATTCTGCCTTGTTTCCATAATTTGGGAAGAAGACTGGTTATTCTATAGCTTGATTCAAATTTGACTCTGAAGCTACTTTAGGCAAAAAGGAAGGGTTTGTTCACAAGGACACCCTGTCTTTATGGAAAAGCAAGTATGAAGGCTTCATTGACAAGGCTTGCAACTCTGATACCCTTGTAGCAGAGGTGATTGCTATCAAGAAAATTGTTTTCCAGGTAAAAAATTTTAGTTCTCAAGCCATTGCCAGTTCAAAAGGAGGAAAAACTATGCAGAATGGGACAAAATTTAAGTCCCATGGTGTTGGAGGGTCTCTGATAGGTGGTCTTAATAACAAGGTACCCTTAAGAAAACCTTTGCATAGTCTATGAGACATGTTGGAGCCAGAATCAACTAAATGAAAATAGGAAATTGCTGCTAGCTGAACTCTAATAGTAGCTGCAGCAGCACCGTCATTGAACAGTTTTGCTAGGAAATCTAGAATAAAACTGACTGGAGCTGAAAAGGGGTCGATGTGGTTATGAGCAGCCCATAAGGAGAATATTTTCCATTCACTTTTATATATCTTCCTTGTTGAAGCCTTATGAGAAGAGATTAGAATGTGTTTAACTGGAGAGGAGAGGTTGGCAACCTGGATATCATTGGAATTGGAGCAGCCAATCAGTCAGTTTGAGGGAAAGGATGGATGAAGCATTCCTGATGCATGAATCAGAAGGTCTGGAACTGGGTCCAGAATCCATGGCTCCTCCTGAAGATGAGGCCACAGGAAGGAGAACCAGATTTGATGATGCCAGCATGGAGCAATGAGTATCAAGTCCCTTCCCAAGCAACTGGCTTTCTGTAGTACATTGGGAAATAGTGGAAAAGAAAGAAAGGCATAGAGGAGGCCCGGGGGCCAATCGTGAGTAAGTGTATCCCTTGGTGACTCTTTGTAGTGGGAATAAGGGCAAAGTAGCTGCTGCATTTGGCATTCATGGATGTTGCAAAAAGGTCGCAAGACTGGCCTCATTTTCGGAAAATCTTTTCCGCTACTTCCTGTTTTAGGGACACTCATGAGGCATCAGAATCACACTGCTGAGTCTGTCCGCTATCACACTGGATTTCCCCAGGATGGGAATTGTTATCAGAAAACACTGGGAGGAGGTTGCCCAATGCCATACTCTCAGGGCCTCTTGAGAAAGGAGATAAGATCTGGTTCCTCCTTGTTTGTTTATGTACCATACAACTGACATGTTGTCTGTTTGGATTGCAATAATTCCTAGTGGAAGAAAGTCCTGGAATACTTGCAATGCTAAAAGCATCACTCTCATCTCTAGGACATTGATGTGCAAGTGTGCCTCATGACTTGGACTGTCTTTCATAGATAATACCCCCCACCATATCTGAGAGGCATCCGTGGTCACTGTGACCACTGGTTGGGGGAATATGAATGGTCAACCTACAGTGACTTGAATAGAGCAAAGCCACCAACGAAGATCCTTCTTGCAAGTTTCTGTTTTTATTATATTCTGAGGCACTGGCAGATCTTGCATCAACCACTGAGTGGATAGCACCCACTGAAAAATTCTCATGTGAAGACATGCTAGGGGGATCAAAACTATCGCTACTGCCATGATTCCCAGTACTTTTAGAACCATCTTTGATTAAACTTTCTTCCTTCTCAAAAGGATTGTCACCTGATGTCTTTGAGATTGAATCCTTTCCAAAGGAAGTCTGGCTGTCATTTTTGTTGAGTTTAATTCTGCCCCTATGAATACCACATGCTGAGAGGGCACTAAGGCAGATTTTTCATAGTTTATTGTAATCCCTAGTTGGGAGCAGAGTTGCAAGGTTGTGTCCCTTGTTTTTGTTAATAGATGCCTAGTTGTGGCAGTTAAGAGCCAGTCATCTAAGTATGGAAACACCCGGAATCCTAGATGTCTCATGTGAGCTGCTACTACTGCCATACATTTGTTCAAAACTCTGGGAGCTGTAGTGAGGCCAAAGGGCAGAGCTCGAAATTGGTAGTGACTGGCTCCCAGCTGAAAGTGCAGGTGCCTCCTGGATCGCCTGTCCATTTTTATGTGGTAGTACACATCCTGGAGATCTATAGAACACATACAGTCGCCTTGTCCCATGAACGGGAGTATCGACTGCAGTGTTACCATCTGGAACTTGATCTTTTTTACTGATTTGTTTAGAATGCTGAGATCCAAATTTGGTCTACAGTCCCCTGTTTTTTTTGGAACTGAAAAGAATATTGAGTAAGTTCCAGATTCTACTTGGTCTGCAGGGACTCTTTGGATGACTCTTTTGTCTAGCAACTTTTGAATTTCTAGAGATGCTCATTCCTTTTGACTGGGTGGGATGTCTGGAACCTTTTTTGTCTTGGGAACGGGGAGGGAAAAAGGGATGGTGTAACCTCTGGACATGATGCTTTGAATCCATTTTTCTTTTGTCACTTGTTGCCAGGCCTCTGGGTACAAAGATATGCGACCCACAACTGCCTTCGGAGCTGGACAGTCAGGCCTCCATTCAGGAGTGTTGAAAGGGCCTACCAAAGAAAGATTCTCTCTCACCCTGATTTTGCGGGACCCACTCAGCCGCATAGTCAGTGTCTTCTATTATTACTTCCCCTCTGCCTCTGGGAGAAGTTTCACCATGTGTGTCCTGAAAAGATCTCTGTGATTTCTGGAACCACATTTTACCACTACCTCTCTGACCCAGAGTCTTTCCTTCCTGTTCACACCTGGAGAGAGTGTGTTCTTTTGGCCCTAATAAGGATGAGCTGTCGAACGGGGCATCTACAAAGGAAGATTTAAAGGGCTCCACAAAGTCACACAGGTGCATCCAAGTATATCTCCTTAGGGAAATTCCAGAACGTGCTGCTCTACTTGCCCCATCTGCTGCATATGAAATGAGTCTCATGGAGGTGTTGACAACTTAATTTAAGGTAGAGATCTGAGAGGATACTTTGTCCAAACCCCCTTCAGCTACTGAACCTTGGAGAGCATCTCCTAGCTCTTTCAGAAGATCCCTCTGCAGTCTTGTAAAATGAGTGAGATAGTTCAGCGATCTGAGAGAAAAATCCGCTAAAGAAAAACTGCGCTTTCTGTACCTATCCATAGTCTGAGACTCCTTGTTCGGGGGATGGACAGCAGAAGATGTCTCAGAGTTGCTTCCTGCTGCTTCCCGTCACAACCATAGCATCTACTGGGACTCCCTTAGTTAGAAAAACCTTGTTCGCGGGAGATGTAATAAATTTGTTTGGCCTCCTAGGAATAGGTTCCAGTGAGTCTGGGGACTCCCATGCCTTTCAAGAAACTAAGTCCATGAGTTCATTGAAAGGTGGAGACACCCAAGAGGTGGAAGGGTGAGATCCAAAAGCCTTCAGGCATACAGACTCCTCCGAGTAAGGGCTGATGGACTTCCAGTTGCCTCTCTGTTTAAGCATTTCCAGGATGTCTCCAAAGGAGACATCATCAGGAGGAGACCGTGGGGATCCTTCAGCGTCATTGAGGTCCATGTCAGAAGTGATGGAATCCTTAAGTGCTTCCGCTTGCATAGTCTCTTCTGAGGGACCTCCTAAGAAGTGTACTCAGGGGAGGTTTCAGAAGAGTGGGGGGTGTCCTGAGGCCTAGGATCTCTGCATCCCTGTGGATGCAGGGGTATAGAGGCAGACATTGATGCTTTAGGGGGTAGAAAATCCAGAGAAGACTGTGGAGCTGCCTGTGGAATAGCACTCTCATTGCCTCGGAAGCCCCCCATCCCTGATCTGAGGATACTCCTGGATCTGAAGAAGCCAAGGGACCACCCCGGAACCAAAGATGATGGACCCGAGGCTGAGGTAGGAGCCGAGCTCAGCCGAGCCAAGGCCCCAAGAGGAAAAGTAGGGCAACTGTCCAATCTGTCTCACCCCCCAGGACCTGACTGGAGAGTGTCGGTTCCTAGACTCCTCCAGCTCCAATGGAGCCAAGGATGTCAGAGCCGGGCTATAATCAGATCTGAACAACCTGTAGTAGGTCTTGGATACAAGGGTTCCACTAAGATTAGCTCCAGATCTCCTGACTCTGAAACCAGGGGTTGGATTGGAGGAGGAATTGGAGCAGAAGAGGTGGATGTGGTAGGATCTGAAGCCCTCAGGGTCAGAACTGACAATTTGGCCAGCGCCACTGTCTTCAACAGCTTCTGTACCACCAGATCCAAGTCATCATCAGACAGACTCCTAGAAGACCAAGTCGAGGAGGTGGGAGATTTTGATCTTTGTAGGATCGGAGACTTGAGTGTAGGGAAGAACAGTTCCAAAGCCAGAGACAGACTCTATAATTCAAACTCAACTGGTGTGGTGTCGGAGCTGACGAAGAATTGTCAAATCTGATAACTTTTGGATCCGAGGTAGATAATTTTGGCATCTTTTGTGTCAGTTCCAATAAAGTGGAAGAGGAAGACCCCTTCCCAGATTTGGCAGACTTTGAGGATGATCTGTCAGATTTGGAGGAACCTGGTCCTTCTTCCATTGCTTCTGAGAAGGAAGTTTTTAAAAGACCTTTCGGTATTGATATGTTTTTCCCTTCCAGAAGCACTGTGTGATTGAAAGCATGACTCTTGGAGATGGACAGCCCCAAGACAATAAACAAAACGTGTTTATCACTCAGGGGCATTTTCTTTCCACAACTGTCACATTTTTTGAAACACATTGGTTTCGATCCTTGCCAGACATTTTAATGTAAGAAACTACAGGAAGAGACAGAATATAAAAGTTTTTTTTTTTTTTTTGATACAATTTAAGCCGGACCCTCTAATATAAATGGATCAAGCTACAGGGAGAACACAAGGGAAGGAAGTGGCACAGCCCTCTAACTTAAATGGGCTATGACCAGAACAAAAAACAAAAAATAGTTAGACAAAGCCCTCTAACTTAAAGGGGCTAATACACAGTCCCCTAACTTAAACAAACTGTATCTAAACTATGCCAGAGAAACCAACAAGAAAATCGAAATGAAAAAAGGAGGAAATAACAGTGTAGTTAAAAGCCCTCTAACTTAAATGGGCTATTTAACAGTAAAAAGAGCCGGGAGAGACAACAATGCCTAATGACAGATGATGGCCAAAAGCAAAAAAGCAGCACAATAGCAACAAAATAACTACCTATTTAGTTATAGACCCAATTTAAGGTAAATACCATAGGATAAAAGTCACAACTTGAAACAAAAACAAGGTAAAGAAAGATAATACTTAGCCAGAGCTAGCAAACACCCAATCTTGTTTAGTGACAAACGAAATCTGGGGAGGTTTCTGGTGCATGTTGGGATAGGGATTTAGCTACAACTTGGCAGAAAGCCTTGGAGCTTGAAAATAAAGGCAGAGACGGATCCAAGGTTCCGATCCATACCCAACCTAGTAAGAATGAAGTTGAGGTAGGACAACAACACATTAAGAGTTTCCACTTTCTCAATTTTGTATTCTCTTTTGTTTAGTCTCTTCCCACATATACTTAACTGCCATAACAGAAGCCTTTTTAATCCATACTCCTTAATACTTTGAGTTATCATGTCTCCATAAATATGGATATTCCTGAACCAGTTTGTGTCTAGGTACACAATTTACAGCTATAGCCTTTATTTTGTATTCATTAATTTTACATCCTGAAAAGACTTGAAACTGCCTCAAAATGTCCTACAACACTGAGATGTCCTTTTCTATGTTAACCAAGTACAAAATAATATCTGCAAATAAAGCCAGCTTTTATTCATTACCATACCAATGATAGCTTTGTATTTCTAAGGCCCTTAATTTCTTTGCCAATGGCTCTAAATATAAAGCAAATATCAAAGGGGAAAGAGGACACACCTGCCTGGCTCCTCTTTTCAAACACAGCTTATCCGAGAGGAACCCTCCCACTTTAATTATCCTTCTAATTAACCTTATTATTGTATCAAGCAATGGAAACGTTTCCAATGCCCCACTCATTAAAATCCCAGCATACTCTGTCAAATGGTTTCTCTGCATCAAGACCCACCAACAGAGGTATTTTCTTATATTCTGCTTCAAGTTGGATCATTGTTGCTCTAATAATGTTGTTGAATGTTTGCCTCCCATCCATAAAATCACAATGATCCATATCTGTCAATTTTGGCAACACCTTTGCCATTTTTAGCTAGTACAATCTTAAACATTTTATAATTGCAGTTTAAAATTTTAATGGTTCTATATGAAGCTGGGTCTGAAGGATTTTTGCCATCTTTAGGTAACACAGCCACCATGGCTTTCTTCTTTTAAAATACTGCTAAACAAAATCTTCCAGATCTTTATCACTTTCTTCTCTCTCAACTTCCAAACTTCCACAGGAATACTATCTGTTCCTGGGGACTTTCCTGAAGATTGATTATATATCACTGTTTTTATCTCATCACCTTCTATCTTAACTGTTAGTCATTGAGCTTCATCCACCTCTAACCTTAGCATACTTGCATCTTCCATAAATAGTTCAATTTGTACTCCTTGACTTCCACATTTCTTTACTTCATACAAATGTTCATAAAGTTTCTTGAATATCTTTAAAATCTATACAGAATCTCTGGTTATTTTTCTTGTTATAGGCTCCCTACGTTTGGAGACAACAGTTTCAGAGTTCTGTTGCCTAAGTCACTGTGCTAAATGTTCTTGTGTTCTGGAGTTATCAAAAAATAGATGCTTAATTGCAATCTTGCCAAACTCATGCATATTATCCAGATACTTCCTTATTTTCTCTTTAGCACTCTGCATTTGCTCCAATTCTTGTCCTGTGAGATTCCCCTTATTCTGCAATATTTTAACTGTTGTCAGCCCCTCTAAATAATTATGGTTACTTCTTAAAATATCTCTCTTTTATTTCTATCCTATTTTTAAACTCCACGTTCAATGTTTGTCAAAACTTTCAATTAAATGCTTCTGTAAAACATAATTTCTATCTAGTGTAGTCCAGTTATTGTACCTTGGGGAATAATATGTAAATTCTGAGTTCCTACTACTGAATTCACATTTTCCATACCAAATATTTTCATATATTTCCTCAGACATCTACCATATTTTTTTTTATATTGTCCCTCCTAGCCCCACCCCCTCCAATACAGTCTCAGTATTGCAAATCAAATTCCCAATGTTTACCTATGTCTTAAGTGATAATTTAATAATGGTGGTTAAAAAATCATGAAAACATTAAACTTTCTAGTATAACAGGTTTTGCATTAGCAAACATTTTCTGCAGGACATGAAGTCTGAATCTCACATCTGTCATTAATAATGACTGCAGACCACAATAGTTTTCCAGAAAAACACAAACTTTAGGGAGAAAATACCGAAAATATGAGGCAGAACTTGGGACAGTTTAGCAACATATTTTCTGTAAATACACACATACACACACAAACAATGGGGGAAATGGGAAGATGGCGGCACCTTGTGTGGCAGCGGCTTCTTTGGCTCCTCATGTGCATGTTGTGTTTTGTGTTGGATTTTTCTGTCTGTGGTCCATTTAGCCTGGTCAAGTGTGTGTGGTAGACTACAGCCGTGGTGTCCGTAGGGTCCTTGTCAGTTGTTTTTGAAGTCATTAACTTGGTCATGGAAGTTTGGGCCTTCAGTGGCGAGTTAAGCAAGGTGCAAAATGTAGAAGGCAGAAATCAGACTCTTGGCTGCCAGGTTTGGTTTGAAAAGACTAGAGTTAGTTTATAGGTCGAAGGAAGCTGGATTGGATTTGGAAGCTGATGTCAGACATGGAGCTGGTGATGGTGACGGTGTGGATGTTGAGGACCGAGGGAAGCTCGTTGGACTGGTTGTTGCCATTCAGGCCTTCGGGTAGTGGGGACCATGACGAATGCAGGTGGCAGAAGTCTGCTTTTTGTCTACTGTTTTTTTGTTTTTGAATCAGCTTGGTCTGTGGTGTTGGAGGGGACTGGACTGGGACTTAGGATGTTGTTGGTGTTTGAAGAGGGTGATGGCGGTGGTTGTGGACAAAGTGGATTGCTGTAGTCCATAGGATCGCACATGGTTGATGGATACTTCTGTGCCTTCTGTTGGCTTGGACACTTGTTGTCAATGTTGTTGTTTATTTGTGTATTTTGTTTTCTGTGTTGCAGTGCTTTTCTGCTTGTACACGAGCTTGAAGAAATGCAATTTCATTCAGCTGTACACTTGTGCATGGTCTGAATGAGAATGAAGTTACTGTTGACTTTGACTTTTTGACTTTGAATTACAGCCCCTCAATTGATTGTGTATATGCAATATGCTTACTTAAGATCAAACGAGTGAATAAATGCATAAATAAACAGTGGCTCAGAAATGTATCTCAGTTTTCTGCTGTTAGAACCATAGACTGCAACCTCCTCTTACTCTCTCAATTTCTCAGACAAGAATCCTAGACAAACACCCAAAATCATGAACAGATTTTACATACTGCTTATATACTTAAAAAGTTGCCAGTTTAAGAGATTTAGTATTAACAAACATTTTCTGTAGGATATTAAGTCTGAAACTCACATCTGTCACTATTATTAATGGCAACTCACAACAATTTGTCAGAAAACCACACATTTTATAAAAAGCATATCTAAAGTATGAGACAAAATCTGGGGCCGTTGAGAGCTATATCCTCTGCACAAATACACCCACTCAGATGTGATGCCTGCCTGAGATGAAATGAATGAATAAATACACAAACAGAGGTCCAGAAATATTTCTAAGTATTAAACAGCCTATGAGAATTCATTCTGTGGTGGAAAGTTTAAAAAAATAAGTTATAAGTTATGTACTTACCATAACATTCCGTCTGTGTTGTCCATTTTCATTCTTCAACTGTTGGGTTCAGATCTGATCCTCAATCTGACTCAGCCGTTTCTAGAGCTCATGGTTACCAAAAAGTTGTTGAGTTCCTCTCTTACCCATAATGCACCAACCCCTAACATACCCCAAATCTTGTTTGCTGATTTGCCTAAAACAGGACATACTAATACATACATATAAGTATCCTTCAGAAGAAACTATATCTGGAGCTCAACATTAGTGGTGTCCTTATAACATCTCATTCTTCCAAAAGCCTATTGTGATAAGGGTTGGTGGGCAGGATATTGAGGGAGAATGAAAATGGACAACACAGATGAAACATTATGGTAAATACATGACTTCTCTATCTGATGTTGTCAATTTTCATTATATCCTCATCTGTTGGGACAGAGACTCCAGCCACCTAAAATCCCAGATGGACTCTAAGGAAGGATATTCCTGAGCACAGTTGAGCCAAAGGCTGCTTTCCCCTCAAGACCAGATCCAGTTTGTAATGAGTGACAAAAGTTTGAAGATTGTTCCAGGTTGCAAATGCACATATGCTGTCCATGGAAGCTCTAGATAAAAACACTGAAGAAGTTGCCATAGACTTAATTGAATGGGCTCTCAGAGGTTTTGGTATGTTTAGATTCAACTTGTTGAAGATGAATGATATGCAATCCATCAACCATCTGGCTAAGGTTACCTTTGCAACTGGTTTTCCCAATTTAACATCTGCAAAGGACACAAATAATTGATCTGTTTTTCTAATTTCTTTTGTTCTATATATGTAAAAACATAATTGTCTATAATATCTAATAGATGCAACATATATTCAACTTTGCTTGTAAATTCAGGATAGAAAACTGGCAAATTAATGGACTGGTTGATATTGGATTGTGACAGCACCTTAGGAAGGAAGGAAAGAAGCATTGGTACAGAATGGGACTCCATCCTTATGAAAGTTCAAGTAGGGAGGTTTAGAGGACCATGCTTGAAGTTCTAAAATTCTTCTAGCAGAGGTAATAGCCACTAGAAAAATAGTTTTCCAGATCAGCAACTTAAGATCACATTTATCTGCTGGTTCACAGGGAGAATGAATTAAGGCCTGCAGTACCAAGTTCAAATCCCATGGAGGAGTAGATCTTTGTACGGGGGTCTTAGCAGGAGTGTGCCTCTCAAAAATGCTTTACAAAGATTAAAAGTGGTAACAAAACGAAAATGAGAAACAGTCCACCAATAAATCAAGCACAGATCCAAATACTGCTTCCCTGTGATGGATCCAAACTGCAAACACGACAGTAAAATACTAGTTAATATTTCTTCTTTATTTGGTTGAGCGCTTTCATCTAGACAAATGTAGATTTCATCAGAACAAAGAACTGCCCTTAAAGACACCATTATATACTATACTTATTAACATAATTACTTAATTCAATCAATCCATTCATTCCATTTAAAGTGCTAGTGCTTCCTTTCCTAATACATCTCATATTACATATATTAATACATATTTTAAAACATAATCTAAAAACTGTTGCTCCTTCATAGCACCCTAAATTTGTGTAACATTAATTTTAAAATTTTAAAATCCATAAGAACAGTAATAACAATACTTGATATTGACTTTATGACCTTCTAAAAAACACAAAACTATAATCATTGTGTTAAAAAATGTGTATATATGTATGGGAGATGCCCCTAATGACCTAGTCTAATATAAATAAAGCACATAGAATATACATATAATATTATGGGTGATATGTCTTAAGCACCCTCACATATTATTGAAAATAATTATAATTAGGCAAAAATTCAGTGACAAAATCTAATAATGGTGGGGATAGCTGAGCCCTTCCCATGCTCATTTGTCAAAGCTCCTGTCATCACATATCATAAGCATGGGGAATGAAAAAACTAACTACATTTTACATATTGTTGGCTAGAATCGCTTTCACAGAAATGTGGTCATTGAGCCCTGGTGGAGCAGAGGCATTTAATTTTATTTGCCACCTAGTCTCCAACTCACCTAATTTTTTCCTAACATCCCCTCCCTGGGGTTAGATGAAGCTACATCTAATATAGCAAAGTGGAACAAGTTGCACTTGGTACTCTCCTGTATATGCCTCCATAAGGCATTTTAACGCCTTTCTTCCGAATACAATAATAGTGGTCATAAATCCTTTGCCTTAGGGTCCTATCAGTCTTTCCCACATAGTAACCATTACAGGTAGAGCACATTGCTAAATAAACAACGTGGGTGGTCCTACAATTTCCTTTCTTAAAATTGATCACTGTCCTAGTGAGATTTTTAATGTGGTACTGCCTTAGTACAAATGTATCTGCACTGATTGCATGTTCCACATTTAGTTGTCCCAGTATGTTCCTTTCGATTAGATATTAACATTTTTCTTTCAAGTTCCCTTTTTAAATTGTCCCCATTCCTGGAAACAAACCTGGGTACATTTCCCACTATTTCTGTTATTTTTGTATCAATCTTTAAAATGTTCCAATTTTCCTTCATAATCCTTTTGATGTCAGCAGTCCAAGGGGTGTGTTGCAATATGCATGCTCTGGTGTAGCTGACTTCTGTCCCCCTATTGTTAACTTCATCACTGTGTGCATGTAATAGGGGCCCTTTTCCCAGCAGGGGTATGTATTTTGTGCCCCATTCCTTGAGCACATAACTAGTCACATCAGTCACTAATTCCCTGGGGTAACCCCTCTGAGTGAACATATCACCTATATACCTAAGTTCACTTACAAGATCTTCGTGGACGGATGTCATCCTAGCCGCCCTTATACATTGTCCTTTAATTATACTTCTCTTTTGATTGGCGGGATGAGAGCTACTAAATTCCAAATAGCTGTTACTAAATGTGTCTTTCCTATATATTCTGCTTTTCATCTTACCTTCATTGATAGTGATAAGTGTATCTAAATACGCTATCTGGTGAGATTCCACTGTATAGGTAAATTGTAAATAATTATTCCTAGTATTTAAGTATCCCATGAAATCTTCCAGTTCATTCCTATCCTTCTTCCAAATCAAAAAAATGTCGTCCAAAAATCTATAATAACAGGAGACCGCTTGGTATTGGAGGTTACTAAAAATGTGCTCCTCTTCCCAGTCACTTAAATAAATGTTGGAAAAAATGGGGGCACACGCTGCCCCCATTGCTACTCCTTTAACTTGCACATAATATTCGCCATCGAACATTATGTAATTGTGTTTCAGTATAAATTCCATAAATTCTACTGTGAGCTGGATTTTGTCCATTGAAAACAACCCTGATTTTTCCATTGACCTTTCTAACCTAAGTAGTCCATCATCTTGTGGAATGCTTGAGAATAAATCTACCACATCTATGGTTACTAAAAGGGCTTCAGGGGTGAGCATGTCGTCAGTAAGTCTCCCTAAAAAATCCCATGAGTCTTGTATGACATGTGTATAAGACTTGTATAAGGGTTTTAGCCATCCGTCCACTACCTTACCAAAATTGAAAGTTTTTGCTTTGTTTCCAGAAATAATCGGTCTGAAAGGGGGGTCCATAACATTTTTGTGGATTTTAGGTATGCCCACCATAGTACTAATGATAGGTGAGTCCACCTTAAGGAACTCATACAGTTCACCACTTATTCTTTCCTCTATTAAGAGATCTTCCAGGTATGAATTAATTTTGTTATATCCGATATTCACCTCATTTTTTGATGATTTTTCGTAGTTCCCAGACATCAATAAAATTTCATTGATTTTATTCTTGTATTCTTCCTGACCATATAACACAATTCCTCCTCCTTTGTCTGGTTTCATTACTCTTACTGTATTATTCTCCTGTAGCTCTTTAAGGGCTTTGCCCTCTGAAATGGTCAGGTTATGCCTAATTTTAATATTATTGATTTTATTACTATACTTGTAAATATCATCAATTACCATTTTTTCATATGTCCCAAGTACACTGTTGAGTGGTGGAGTGTAAGTGCTCTTCCTTTTAAATACTGTATTACTAAAATTCTTGTTTTTTCCTTTGTCAAATAGTACCGCTAAATTTAATTTCCTCATGTACTTTTTGACATCAATAATACAATCCTCTACCTTGAATCTTTTAACAGGTACATATTTCATTCCTTTGCAGAATAGGGTAAAATGTTCTTTTTTAACTTCCATTCCTGTGAAATTGTATATGTAAAATTGGTCATATACACTAATTATATTATTAATTTTTACCACATCCCCTTTGATAGGGTTAGAACTTGTCTGATGGGGGCCTACCTGGTGTGGCCCTCCCCCATTACCCTTCTGGGAAGTGGGTGATAAAATTCTGTCCTTCTTATCTGGTTTGTTCCTCTGATCCCCTTGTTCGTTCCCCTCCTTTCTTCTAAAAAATCATTACCTTCAAAAAAGTTGTCACCATTATTTTCAAAATTAGTATTTAATCTCCCTGTGTGTGTGTTGTCCCTTTGTTGGTGTTCATAATAGATGTGCGTGCTTCCTTTCCTACTTGTCGCTTTTCTAGGATAGGGACGGTCCTTTTTACCGTCTTTTCTATCCCATCTATATGCTTGTTCACTACTATACTGTTCTAAATCCCTTTGATATTTTTTACACTTTCTTTCAAACTGTATATCCATTTGCCTATTAACCCACTTATATTGGGAATTAATGCAATATTCAAATTCTTCGTACAGTACATCATTGGTGATTATTTCGTTCAATTTATCAAGTTCATTCATAAGTACACATATCTTTTTGTCATTACATTGAATTATAAACCTCATAAACGCAATACCAAAACTGTCAAATAGTTTGGTACATTCATTTTTGTTTTCTACATTTAAATCAATGCCCATAGGAAACTTGAAAAAACGCAGCCCCATGGGAACCACACATGTATCAATACAATTCATCAAATAACTATTTTCAAGTTGTAAACTTTTACATTTTTTCAGTTTATCACCAAACTCAAACATCAAGTCCTTTAAATTACTGTCAGCATTAGAAGAGTTGGCTGGTCTCCCACCAACCTTGACGTCTGTTTTGTTTGTATTACCAAGCCCTCTAAAGTCAAAATTATGCTCAATAATTTCTTTATAATTAAAGTCTTTAGGCATCACGCCTTTCTTATGAGAATGAACATTTGAATTGGTACCTGAAGAATGTGCACAGCCGGTAATAGTATAGGTCTTTTTGGGCGGCATTCTTTTCGGTTTGGCCCCGAAAAACGAATAGTCAGCCTCCGATCCACATTCCCGTCTCGCCCCTGCCGTGTTGGATGCATCTCCGGGTTTGGATCCATAAGAGGTCCTCCTTTCGCCGTCGTCCCTTTTGCCTTGCCCATTTGGAATAGAATGGTTGTTACCAGTCGCGCTTGGCGCTCCTGATGATGTCATCCGCCTGTTCTCCTTGAAACCCTGCACCGGCTGGCTGATTAGTTCTATGAGCCGAGTAAGCTCACCTCTCATAATGACCATCTCTGACTGCAAGCTTCTAATTTCGTCCCTCCTGGGCGAAAAAATTGATGGTAATTCATCCATTGAATCCATCACTGCTGGGCAACTGATAACAAAACGAAAATGAGAAACAGTCCACCAATAAATCAAGCACAGATCCAAATACTGCTTCCCTGTGATGGATCCAAACTGCAAACACGACAGTAAAATACTAGTTAATATTTCTTCTTTATTTGGTTGAGCGCTTTCATCTAGACAAATGTAGATTTCATCAGAACAAAGAACTGCCCTTAAAGACACCATTATATACTATACTTATTAACATAATTACTTAATTCAATCAATCCATTCATTCCATTTAAAGTGCTAATGCTTCCTTTCCTAATACATCTCATATTACATATATTGATACATATTTTAAAACATAATCTAAAAACTGTTGCTCCTTCATAGCACCCTACATTTGTGTAACATTAATTTTAAAATTTTAAAATCCATAAGAACAGTAATAACAATACTTGATATTGACTTTATGACCTTCTAAAAAACACAAAACTATAATCATTGTGTAAAAAATGTGTATATATGTATGGGAGATGACCCTAATGACCTAGTCTAATATAAATAAAGCACATAGAATATACATATAATATTATGGGTGATATGTCTTAAGCACCCTCACATATTATTGAAAATAATTATAATTAGGCAAAAATTCAGTGACAAAATCTAATAATGGTGGGGATAGCTGAGCCCTTCCCATGCTCACTTGTCAAAGCTCCTGTCATCACATATCATAAGCATGGGGAATGAAAAAACTAACTACATTTTACATATTGTTGGCTAGAATCGCTTTCACAGAAATGTGGTCATTGAGCCCTGGTGGAGCAGAGGCATTTAATTTTATTTGCCACCTAGTCTCCAACTCACCTAATTTTTTCCTAACATCCCCTCCCCTGGGGTTAGATGAAGCTACATCTAATATAGCAAAGTGGAACAAGTTGCACTTGGTACTCTCCTGTATATGCCTCCATAAGGCATTTTTAACGTCTTTCTTCCGAATACAATAATAGTGGTCATAAATCCTTTGCCTTAGGGTCCTATCAGTCTTTCCCACATAGTAACCATTACAGGTAGAGCACATTGCTAAATAAACAACGTGGGTGGTCCTACAATTTCCTTTCTTAAAATTGATCACTGTCCTAGTGAGATTTTTTAATGTGGTACTCGTCTTAGTACAAATGTATCTGCACTGATTGCATGTTCCACATTTAGTTGTCCCAGTATGTTCCTTTCGATTAGATATTAACATTTTTCTTTCAAGTTCCCTTTTTAAATTGTCCCCATTCCTGGAAACAAACCTGGGTACATTTCCCACTATTTCTGTTATTTTTGTATCAATCTTTAAAATGTTCCAATTTTCCTTCATAATCCTTTTGATGTCAGCAGTCCAAGGGGTGTGTTGCAATATGCATGCTCTGGTGTAGCTGACTTCTGTCCCCCTATTGTTAACTTCATCACTGTGTGCATGTAATAGGGGCCCTTTTCCCAGCAGGGGTATGTATTTTGTGCCCCATTCCTTGAGCACATAACTAGTCACATCAGTCACTAATTCCCTGGGGTAACCCCTCTGAGTGAACATGTCACCTATATATCTTATACCTAAGATTAAAAGTGGCCATAAAAGAATTCTCAAAATCACCATGAAAATTAGAAGTGCAGCTTATTGACCTTTAATTGTGGAGGAGCTAGCTCCCTCATTAAACACCGATGCCAAAAATTCAAATATACTATGTACGGGAGCTGAGAAGGGATCAACATGTTTTTGTTGTGCCCAGCAAACAAACCTTTTCCATTTACTTCTGTACATTTTTCTTGTAGAAGGCTTATGGGAAGATAAAAGAATACAACAGAAGTGGAAAGACAGCATAGGTTGTCTAGCTATCAATGGAATTGAAGAAACCACTCTGTCAGCTTGAGGTTTGAGATATCCAGAAGAATCATACATATTGGATTAGACAGGAGGTCTGGAGTCAGATCCAGAATCCAATGTTAGTAAAGCAGATGAGGCCACAGGAAGGGGAACCAAATCTGTCAAGATCAGTAAGGTGCAATGAGGATGACTTTGCTCTTCAACCTAGCAGCTTTCTGATGGAATTTTGGAATTAGGGGAATTGGTGGGTAAGCATTAAGCAGACCGGGGGCCATTTGTGGAGTAGAGCATCCCTCACTGATTCCCCGGAAGGGGGATTAGGGCAAAATAGCTGCTGCATTTGAAGTTTAGGGGAGAAGCAAAATGATCACAGCAAGGCTGGCCCCATAAAATCATTTCTGTCATTTTCACACTTAGAGACCACTTGCGAGGTAGAAGAATGGGCCTGCTCAATTTGTCTGCTATCACATTAGACTTCCTTGAAATGTGTGTTGCTGCAAGAAAGTGGATGGATGAGATCACCCATTGACATGCTTTGACTGCTTAGGGGAATTGGTGGGTAAGCATTAAGCAGACCGGGGGCCAATTGTGGAGTAGAGCATCCCTCACTGATTTCCCGGAAGGGGGATTAGGGCAAAATAGCTGCTGCATTTGAAGTTTAGGGGAGAAGCAAAATGATCACAGCAAGGCTGGCCCCATAAAATCATTTCTGTCATTTTCACACTTAGAGACCACTTGCGAGGTAGAAGAATGGACCTGCTCAATTTGTCTGCTATCACATTAGACTTCCTTGAAATGTGTGTTGCTGCAAGAAAGTGGATGGATGAGATCACCCATTGACATGCTTTGACTGCTTCTCAACATACGTGGTAAGATCTGGTTCCTCCTTGTTTGTGATGTGCCAAACTACTGACATATTGTCCATTTGAATCGCAATTGTCCTTAAAGGAAGAGCTTCCTGGAAGGCCTGCAATGCTAAGAGCACTGCCCTCATTTCTAGGACATTGATATGCAAACTGGCCTCTTTGGGGGACAAAGTGCCTTAGACTGTTTCCCTTAGGAAGTGCCTCCCCCATCAAGGAAGCGTCCATGGTCACTATAACCTTGGGTTGAGGGAGAATGAAGGGCCAGCCTTGTAGAACTTGATCTGACTGAATCCACCACCAGAGGTATCTCTTGCATACTTGAATGATTCTTATCTGAGTTGACATGCATTGGTAAAGAACTGACTATTGTGTTGCTAGCATCCATTGGAGAATTCTCATATGAAATCTTGCTAGAGAAACTAAAATTATGGTAGCTGACATTAACCTCAAAGCCTGAAAGATTAAGTGGGCTGAAATTTTGGTACTGCAAATTATTTTCCTGACCTGGAATCTGATAGTCTGTACTCTTCAAAGAAGAAGAGAAGTTGTCAATGAATTTGTTTTGAAAACTGCTCCTACGAATTCTAAGGTTTGAGTTGGGTGTAGCTGAGGCTTCTTGTAATTTATGGTTATCCCATCCCTAGATGTGAACAAATCTGAAGAATGTGATCTCTTGCTCTTGTTAGTAGATGTCTGGTCAGGGTGGTAATGAGCCAGTTATCAAGGTATGGAAACAAGTGGAATCCCTCCAGTCTCAGGTGAGCTGCTACCACTGCCATGCATTTAGGTAACACACTGGGGGCTGTGGTGAGGCCAAAGGGTAGTGCTCTAGGTATGGAAACAAGTGGAATCCCTCCATTCTCAGGTGAGCTGCTTCCACTGCCGTGCATTTGGGGAACACACTGGGGGCTGTGGTGAGGCCAAAGGGCAGTGCTCTAAACTGATAATGACTATCTCCCAGCTGGAAACATAAATACCTTCTGGATCGTCTGTTCATCTTTATGTAATAGTATGCATCCTGAAGGTCTAGTGAGCATGTCCAGTCGTTCCTTGCCCGAGAAGGATACAATGGACTGAACTGTGACCATCTGAAACTTTGTATGTCGAACTGCCTTGTTCAAAATGATGAGACCAGAAATTGGTCTTTAGTCCTCTGTTTTCTTTGACACTAAAAAGAATCTTGAGCAAGTCCCGGATTCTAGATGGTCTGGTGGGACCTCTTGGATGACTCTTTTTTTATAGCAGGTTTGGTATTTCTAGTGCTGCTGCTTTCCTCTGACTGGATGGAACATCAGTAATTTTGCATACAGTTAGAAGGAGGAAGGAAAAAGGGAATTATATAATCTCTGGAAATAAAATAATCCTCTGCACCCAAGTATCTCTTGTTATATCTAGCCACCTCTCTGGTGCAGGATAGATTTGATTTTTTCCTCCAGAGGTGACAATCCAGACTCCTTTTTTTTTCAATTGTAAGTCTATCAGAGGAGGGGGATCTCTCTGGTTGGTCCCCCTCTGCTGCAGGGGCATCATTGTCCATTAGAGTTCTCCCTTCTGCCCCTAGGGGAACTATCACCAAGCGTGCCCTGGAAAGGACCCTGGGACTTTCTGAACCACATCTTCTGACCACCTTGTTGATTCCTAGAAAAGGATCATTGAGGAGTCGAAAAACATTCACCCACTGCAGAGAGGGTCTTTCCAACCTTTTCACACCTGAGTGTGTGTCCTTCACTTTTGGGCCAAACAATAACTATCATCAAAGGGTGCAATGATGAACAAGGACTAGAAAGACTTCACACAGTCCTGTAAGCGCATACAGGCATACCACCTAATGAATATGCCTGAATCTTCTGCCCTTTAGACACCTTCGACTGCATGTGAGATAAGCCTAATGGAAAAATTTGAAATGGATTGTAGGGAAGCCATTTGAGAGGGCACAGAAAATTCAGCATCAGCAGTAACAGTCCCTGAAAGGGATTTTGAAAGTTCCTTGATCAAGTTCCTCTGCAGCCTAGTAAAATGTGTCAAACAGTTCAGTGACTTAAGAGCAATGGTTGCTGATGCATAAACCTGCTTTTCCAAAGCTGTCCATCGTCCTAGATTCCCTGTTAGGGGGATGAACAGAGAAACTTTGTTCAGCAAGTTCCTTTTTGATGGCCATCGCCATGACCACAGCATCCACAGGCACCCTCTTCCTCCAGAATTCCTTCCCAAGAGATGGAGCCAGAATCTGATCTGGCCTCTTAGGGATTGGCTCAACTGAATCAGGTTCCTTCCTTGCCTGCCTAGAGACCAAATCATTGAGCTCATCAGTGGGCAGAGTAACCCAGGAGGTAGACAGACCAGCTCCGCAGGCTTCCAGAAATACTGATTTCTCTGGTGAAGGTTTGCTGGAGGACCAACCTCCTCTCTGTTTAAGGATCTCGAGAATGTCTCCAAATCAGATGACTTCTGGAGCTTTTTCCTTCATCAAAATCAGTATCCTCATTGACTGACTCTTCCTGTGAGTCCAACTGCCTCCTCTTGTGCTTAATCTTCCAAGAGACTTCCTCAGTGAGATGTTCCTGTAAAGTGATGGAAGAGATTGTAAGACCCTGTTGGGTGGTCTGGATGCCTGCAGCTGGCTGCCCCTGTGGAGTAGAAAGATGTGGCTCTAAGCACAGAGACATCTGGGAACCAGATGGGAGATCCAAAGGGGTTGGATCCATCCATCTTGTCTGAACAGAAAGCACTCTGTTCATTACCTTGAAGGCAGATCACTCAGGAGAGAAGGAAGACATTGCCTCCGAGAAGGCAGGCTTCTGGACCACTGCCTCCCTCTGCTCCAAGAGCAACCTCAAGGCAGAAGATGGAGCCAAGCTATCCAATGCATAAGCTTTGAGGGGTAGAGATGGCTCCAAAAACCTCACTGGAGCCAGTGCACTCAGAGTAGTCTTCGGATCCAAGATAATAGTATCTTCAGATTCAACCCAGAAGGATCTGGAAGGTTCAGATCCAAGGACTCAAACAACTGGAATCAAAGAAGGAGAAGACAATGGTGGCCTAATAGATGGATGGACTATTTAACCTGAGGGAATAGGAGCCGGGAGAACACCCATCTTTATCTATGCATAGAAGAATTTCCTCATCATTCTGTCCACATCTTTCTCAGTCAGACTTCTCGAAGAACATTTTAAGACAAGGGGTGGTGACCTGAAATGATGTCTGTCTAGAAAGGGAGAGGGGACCCTTGAAGGCACTGGATCCAAGCTTGGAGAATATCTTGTTTTCAGCAGGGTCTTCGGATCTGAAGAGTGGATCTGAAGATTTCCTCATCGGATCATAAGGAGATTGGGTCTGAGTGGCTTTCCGATCTGATCTAGATTTTTTTCTTTGGCGGCTCCAAGGAAGGAGTTGAAGAAGTGGAAGGTCTTGAAAACTTAGTCAAAGTCTCTCTAGTCTTAGTCTTGGGGGATTGAGCTACAAAATAGCCTCTCCGAATGAAAATAGATGCAATCCTTTTAATATCAGTTCATTTTTTTCTGTCTGCTATGGCCTTTAGGTTGAAGTTTTTACAGATAGAACAATCCTCTTGTAAGTGTTGAGGGCCTAAACTATGAACACATAAAATGTGGGCATCAGAAAGACATAATTTATGCCCACACTTTTGACACCTTTTAAAGCCAGCAGGTCCTTTATCAACTTGTGAAAGGGAAAAGAGAAAGTTTTTTTTTTAACCCAGTAAAGAGAAAAAGGAACAATACCAGCCATGGTACTAAAAGCTGCACTAACGTGTACAAAGGAGATTATGGGAAAAAGTTATCAATGATGGTGAGAGAGAAATACATAGATTGTAAAGGGTAACAGAAAAACATATATTTATATGTTAAGGAGGAAAAGTATCAAGAAAAAAAACACTTTTATTAATACAAGCTTGAGAGCTCAGGCTGACCATGTCTTTTCGTGAAAAGCTGCAAACGAGATCTGGGGTATATTAGGGGTTGGTGTGTTATGGGTAAGGGAAGAGCTCAAAAGCTTTTTGGTTACCACGAGATTTAGTAACCACAGAATCAGATCCAAGGATCAGATCCAAATCCAACAGCTGAGGACAGAATGAAAATTCACATCAGATCCTTGGTTCAATCCTGAGGCCTGCTTCTTGTAAGCAAGTTAATATGACATAACTAAAAAGTAGAGTTATGCACTTAGTAATGTCTAACCTTAATTTTCAGTTGAAATGTGCATTTTTTACTTTGATAATTTATAACGAATACTGTAGGATTTAGAGCAGAATACATTAGTACCATTCCTCTGTGTGTGTGTGTGTGTGTGTTCTTATTTTCTGTTTATCACTGACAGCTATTTGATAAGCAATGTTAACAACCTTGCTAAGAAAGAAAGGCATGTTTTAACTATCAACAGAAAAGATTAGAAAAGCATACCCTGATGCAACTTATTTTCTAGTATACTCCATCAAAGGTTAAGTTCCATATGAATTATTATCTGAACTAAAAAAAATAAATGAATCACTACTTCTTACTTCCTATTAATATTTATGTTCATATTTTCATAAACGGCAGACCTATATGCTATTGAGGAGTCCATAGTGAAATGCCATTATGGGAGATGGGAAAATTCATTGCCAATGTCTGTTATATCATGGTATATTGGAAATGGCATTAGTCTGTTATTAATTATGAAAATAATCAAAATTTATATGAGTGGTGTTTAGGGAAAGCCAGAAGATCATTATAAATGTTCTGAATACAACCACTAAGGTTGCATTTCTGCTCCCAGTCTTCTGGAAAACTTAAGAAATTTTTGATTCTTTAGCTGACTTGGGTTTCCCAGTCCAAGAGTTTTTCCTGATATCTTTCCCTGGATAGTCAGATCCTTATTATGGTCATTTTTCAGTTGACCATATTGAAACTGTAAGGCCTCCCATCTATTTGTGACCTGCAGTAACTCCACCTCTGTCTTCAAAAAACAACTGACTCACACATTTGCATGAAATCAGGTGAAACTTTTGCTGAGGAAAACTGTATTTCATACTTGCACTGTAATTTGCACATATTGAGAGATAATCATTGTTATTTATATTACTAATTATACAATTAAACCTATGTTTTCACATTTCTGTAACTATCTCTGTAAACAAGCACTTAGATGGGACTTTCTTGTTGTCAAGTGAAAGCTTATATGTGATAAATGAAAGTGTTCTAACGATATATGTCTAGGTTGTACATGTTCCAGGCTATAACAATTTGTGTAAGTTTAACAAAAATGTAATTCTGGTGGGTTTGTGTGCTTTATAATATATTATAGTATCTATGGAGAAACTATGAATGTATTGCCTAACGTAGCTGTAAAGAATACTTCTTACTGATAACTTTGTTATCTGTATGGTTTTAATAGCTTTGATTGTTTCACAAAATATTTACATTTGTTTATCTTATGCTTTTTAAAGCTGACTTTCAGAATATGCTCTAGAATGCAGGATGTGTGTAGCCTGCTAGAGGTGTGGCAGTTCACACCACATAAGCGTCAATGAGATAAAGCTATTAATCTGCAAAAGGCAAAAACAAAAGCAAGAACCCATTCATCCATGCCACTCTGAACTCCAGATACCACTTTTCTTCTGCTCGTGGATAGAGTCAAGTATTAGTGTTTTAGCTCTAATGCATTCTCCTGATATGTTCCATTAGCATACAAGATATTCATATTTTAGTTTTACTTCATAAATGTCATTCTCGATCACATACACTTTAAAAGCTGAGAATTCAACATCCAGCTTTACAATAAAAGAAATATTAACAGGAGTTCTCCGAATCATACTTCGGATAATTTAAACTTTGTAAGATGGAACAGGCTGAATAATACACTACTCAAATGTTCTGGGCCTGGGTTATGATTGCTCAGGTATTAAAGCTTGAGGGCTCTGCTTGTGTTATGTGTACTTGTCTCATATTGAATCAAAAATGTAATACACATTAGTGAATTGTGGATGGTCTGACGTCAGTGCATATTGGATAAAGAGCAAGACAGTTGTTGAAATGCCAGTGACTGCTCATCTTTCAGCTGTGACTTTGGAGAAAGAACGGTGAAGAAAGGATTGTGTCTGGCACAATCTCTCCTATACTGGGTGCAGGGGACTTGGCCCTCCACAAAAATGTTTTTTTTTTCTGTCACAGCTGCTTACAAAGTGGCTAGCTAGAGCGTGCACACTACCAGAATGTGAGTACTCAAGCTGTCATTTACAGAGTGATATGACTGAGAACATATGAGTCAAGGATAGGTAATGGACCCCTGGTTAGCAAATGCTAGGGACATCTTTGATTTGTAAACACTGCTGTAGTTTGAAGAAGTACAAGTTGTCTTGCATCCTCAGTGAGGGAGGGTTTCATCTTTATTGGGTCAGCCTTTTGCTACATATATTTGTGTATGTATGAAGAACATGTTTGAGCTTAGCTGATGACTAAAGGAAGAAACACAGAGACTCTCTTATCAAGAAAAGGGAAACAGTATGAACTGCAAGAAAGACCAACACCTTAAAATAGAAGGCTTTAGCTGATTTATGGAAGTTGGCACTTAAACCAAGAGGCTGGTTCCAGTGATCACTAAATTAAAAAAGGGAAGGAGAGATGTGTTAAGTTTTGCTTATCCCATCTGGTTATTAAAATAATCATTTTTCAGATAAGATTGGTTAGTAAAAGGTGCTTTAATAAATGGTGACAAAGTTTAGGTTAGGTAAACATTACATTGTTCACAAAAGTAATGTTTACAGATATATTTATATGGTACTGGTAAAACTCATGGCAAGGTATTCATTTTTTGAAACTGAATTTTTTATGAGAAGTATATTCTTTTAATTCTAAACATATGGCTGGATTGCAGTGAATATTATGACAGTGGTGAGAGGGAGAGTTTTGAATATAAACATGGAGCTGAGCTGGAAAACACAGAATTATTAAAATGGCCATTTGCCTTGCTGTATAGAAGAAACATTATTTATCTAAATATAAGTACTGATTTAAAACGTGCCTAACATAAAGTTGTTTTAAGATCATGTTTATATGTTTGATGTAATATGCACTCATCTATATTGCTAATAAGTTGATAATCTTGGTTACCAGTCAAAGCAATCAGTACAATCAAAGATGAGGTAAAAAGATATTTAAATGTGACCAGGAAAGAAGGGACTTTACACAGCTTGTTATAATGCCCCCTTAAAAATAAATAAGTAATTATATCTGCATTACCTCATGCATTTATTAGGTCATTGTGCACTATCTGATCATAAAATCCTTTCCAGTTTTGTGACACATGCCAGGAAAGGTCTCACTGGCATGACACCAGGTGTATTCTTTAAGAAGTTGGAATTCAAAAATGTCAACATTTCTGGATATGTGTATCTTCCAATGACTAAAGATTCTCTGTCTTGCTAAGGTGGCATACCTTTCTGATCTTTTTAACTCATTGCTTCATGTACAACCATACTTGACAGGGAATTCAAATTTGGCCTGCAACCTATAAAGGAATACTCATCATAACAGGACAGTTTGCTATAATGCCGTGATTAGTACGCTTGCCAACATCTTTAAAGTATGGCTGTTAAAGTTGTTCATTAACACTTTATTATACTCCATAATAAACAGCAAGAAAGGAAATAACAAAGGCATATAGAAAACAAAAAACAACAACACACATTCAAAGAACCTTAAGGTAACACACAAATTCCCAGAGTTTGCATGTATACTAGTTCACATACCACAAGACATCTATTTATTCTTCAAACTAAGGATACTGATATTGCAGCCAAACTTACAGATCAACACATAACATAAAGTGCATTTATACTGACTGTAACATAAATTTCTTAAACAATGATCCATTATTAAGGACAAAATGGAGCACATCTTCCTTCACTGGAGAAGCCGGTTTTATCCTGGCTAGCATGTGGTACAGAATGGTTCATCAAATTGTTGTAGCTTATCAACTTAGTAGTTAAGGACTTGACCTCCAATGATTCTGGAGTTTTCCAGTAGAAGACAATGTTTTACCACAGCCAAATGAAATATCCATAGCCAGAAAGAACTAGGTATGCTCATTAAGCACACATAATCAGCTGAAAATATGAAAAGAAAGTCTCTTTAGAACATAATATATCACATTTAAAACAATAAGATAATAAACCGGATTCATGCAATCACAACTTATATCCTGAGGGGACACTCCCAAATCTTATGAATGAGGTGACAAAATTAGTCTCCCCGCTCCTGTACATTTCCAAAATGTTGTGAATCTCTGCCCTGCGAGCAGGTGACCAGTGGCAGTAAGAGCACAACAATCTTCTCATAAATTCATGTCATTATAATAATCATAGGACGATCAAGGCTGAGTCTTGAGACTATTACTCACTGTCAATTCCCATCCTAGACTTTACCTACCTTTTTGAGGAAGGCTATGCCTGTCATACCAGAGCTGAATTTATGAATACTCAGCCAATTATCCTTGCCCTGTCTGAAGGAAGGGAGTGTATTACACTGCTACTTTTTTAATTTCTTTATTATGCTCTCAGTTCATATCAGTGCCAATGAAATCCCTATGGCACCATTCCTGTAAAGTCTGAATAAGTAATTGCTGAGTGCGCTGACGGTCTGATTGTAACAGCCCCTTAGAAACCTGGGAGATCCTCCACACACCCAAACAGTTGCATTATTTGTGTGATCTTCCTTAATTGGTTATTCAAAAGAGGCATCTGCAAATGTCTAAACAAGTCTAGCAGCAAAGGGGCTAGAAACATTTTAACTGCCGCTGTCCTGCCCATTAAGGAAAATAGTAACCTTCTCCAACTATGAACACAAAATATAAAATCCTGAACAAATGTCCTTCAAGTGCATATTTATCATGATAGAGACATTTTGTTGTAATAGTACACCCAGGTATTTTGAAGGATCAGTGGCCCACTTGTAGGGTAACCACCTGCCCCACTTTGCGAGGGACAGTCCCTCTTTGGCAGTTCTGTCCTGTGTAAAAAAAATAAAAAATGGAAAACGTACTGAGATTTTAAGACAAAAAGTATGACCTAAGTTTTCAATAATAGTTGCATAAAACAGTTATTTTGTATCAGGAACACTTAAATGTTATATGAAATAGCATACACAACTCAAATGTTAAAAGAATAAGCTTTTATTTTTGAAAAAAGGTGAAGCGCTGTCCTTTGCATTGGCCATAGGTATTTTTGTCCTACAAAATCTCACTTTCTACAAAAACTGTCCCACTTTGGACATTTGAAAAGATGGCAATACTATCCACTTGAAGGGAATAACACATGTCCCTTGCTGCAGGTTCTTCACTACATCATCTATACCGAATGTTTCCATTTTTTCTGTATTCATGTGGAGACCTGACACCTCCGCAAAGTCACACAGATTCTCAATTAATCTGGAAATGTCATTTTGAAACGTTTTTTCAGACAACACAGTAGAGTCATCAGCAAAGCACAGAACATTAGTTAGAATTCTAAACAATGTCCACCCTTCTAATTTTTTTTTCATACAGTTAACTGGTTCAGTTCATATGTCCATAGATGAATACTTGTTTAACTGCCTTGAAGGGCCATTTTAAGTCTAGTCAATAACCCAAGGTCAGAATCAAACTCTGTAACCTTGTGTCTGAGAGGTGAAAACCTTAACCATTATTCCAAGAGTGGGCAGCCTTGGCTGGTATCCCTTGAAGCTCAACGGGAGCAGATAATCAATTACTCCCTAAGATTTGTACTACAGCTTTACAATAAAAAAGTGCAGATTGTTTATATAAATGATCTGGGAATCCTGAACTTGAGTGAGGGCATACCATAAATTAAAGTACAACTGCATTAAGTCCTACTTACCTGTAACAGTAGATATCCAAATTTTACATTGTCTCAGCAGCATATGAGCTCTGTGACTGCACAAACATACACTGGCAGTTTTCCAGAGCTCAAAATTCCCCCCTCTGACTCCCTGTGACATGGGACTGGTTAAGCCCTTCCCACAAGTGGAAGCCTAACTCCTGTCACAGGAAGCCAGTTCTCCAGGTTTTAAGTACTAAGTAGGAAGAACCAAGAAGGACCAAAAGCAAGAACTGTCTGAAACCAACCAATTCACAGTCAACCATCAACAGAAATAATAAAAACCCAACCAACACAAGGGTGGATACCATAGAACTATATATAAAATAAGCAGGATGATGGGTGGCAGATGTCACTGAGGCAGTGTAAAATTCGAACATCAACTGTTACAGGTAAGTAGGACTTATGCAAATGTACTATGTCCATCATTCACACTGGCTCAGTGCTATATTGATAGATACCCAAAGCTTACCCTACCTGGGTGGAGGAAGGATAAGGATCCAGGAACCCATGGAGAATGGTCCTTGCAAAGCCTGTTTTGGGCCATAAGGAAGAATCCAGTATGTAGTGCTTTGCAAAGGTAGGAACAGAGGGCAAGCTTGCTTCCTCTAGAATGCTTCTAGAGTCCACAACTTTCCAATATGCCATCAAAGAGAATAAGACTCCTGTGGAGTATGCCTTAACCTTGTCTGGAATACATTTACATGAGAGTAACAAAAAAAAAAAAAAACAACAGCAGGGGACAACCAATGAGCAATCATTTGCTTAGAGACAGAGTGACCTTTCACAGCTGCAGAAAGGCTTAGTTTTGCCAAGATAGTATCAGAGTTCCTTGTGCACATCCAGGGTATGCAGAATCTTCTCTCCCTTGTTTTTAGGTACTGGGAAAAAAACAGGGATATTGATGGCTTGATTCATGGCACATTCAGAAACAATGTTTGGCAAGAAAGAAGGATTAGTATGTAAACAACTCTGTTCTTGTGGAAAATCAGATAAGGTTGACCCACCGGGAGAGTTTGCAGCTCAGAGACTCACCTTGCAGATGTCAGAGCAATAAGCAATAAAGTTTTCCACGTGATAAACTTTAAATCAGCCTGATACACAGGTTCAAAAGGAGATAAGTTAAATTTTTCAAGAACAAAGTTGATATCCCAAGGAGGAGGGATTTGCTTTTGAGGGGATCTAAAATGCAACACTCCTTTCATAAATTGTTTGACCACAAAAAGAAAAAAAGAAGGGATCCATGGCAGATAAGCTGAGGTGACCACAAGATTCACCTTGATAGTTGCATAAGATAAGCTATTGTTGAGTAACTCACACCATTATTTAACCAAAAAAAAACCAAATTAAACCAAGAAGTAACGTAGTCCAGCACAACAGGACCCGGAAAGCTAACAAACAATGTTATTTTCAAGTCCCTTTGCGTGGCAGCTACCAACACAAGCGCAGCTTAATAGTAAAGCCTTTATTAAATCCACTTAACGATGCTGAATGCAATAAAAAATATACAACCTGTATATTTTTTATTGCATTCAGCATCGTTAACTGGATTTAATAAAGGCTTTACGATTAAGCTGCGTTTGTGTTGGTAGTTGTCAGACCATTATTTCAAAAACAGATGGGTAGATACCATACTGGGCCATCTAATATTGGTCAGTAAATATCTAGATAACCTATTCCACTTGTAAACATAAGATTTTCTAACAGTAGATTTTCTTGCCTCCTTCAATTCCTGCTGCACATCCTCTTGGAACAAGTTCCTGAGCAGTACCAAGACAGAGTCATCCAGGTTGTCAGTTGCAATTGTCCTAGAATGGGTTGTGCCAGACACCCCTGACACTATTAGAGTAGATCAGAGTGTAAGGAAGTTTGTAGTAACTGCCCTTGACCAATTCAATTTAAAGGGAGAACCATATTTGACTGGGCCAAAAGTAGGCCACCACCATGATCTTTGGTATTTTTTCTAAACCTTCAGAAGTTCATTGGGTATCAGTGGAAATGCGTAAAAGAATATCATCATCCAAGGAAATAAGAATGTGTCTGTCATCCAAGCATGGCTGCAAGGATGTCTCAAACAGAATTTTTCCAACTGTCTGTTTTTAAAGGAGATGAATAAAACTATGTGATGCGTTTCCTACATCTGGACCAAATCCAGGCAGACCTCTGTCCTCTGTTTCCTCTCATGAGGGTCTGTCTGCTTAGTCTGTTTGCCATTATATTTTGCTATGTATGAGGTCTGAAGCATCAGAGAATTCTGTAAGGCAAGCTCCCACGCCATCAATTCCAACCAGCAAAAAGGGTATGACTTTAGACCCCCTTCTTTGTTTAGGTACCACATGACTGTGGTGTTGTTTGTGACTAATAAAAGGGGACTTGGAGACCAGTAGTGGTGTAGAACTTTTAAGGCATGAATCACTGCTAAAAAGAAGTTATGTACTCACCATCTATAAAGAGGATGCGCTTTTAATATACGTCCACTTCTTAGATAAAATAATAATTTATTATTTTTATTTTTGTTAAATTATATATGCATTCTATGTGTTTATATTATATATTTTATATGTTGAGAAATTTATAGTTTTTAGAATATTTTGTATAGGGTAAAGCTTTGTGCCTTTAAAAGGTAATTGCTTTTGTACCATGGGATTTTAAAATAACCTGTATAAATGAAAAGGCATGGTAGTGATTTTATACATCTGAAGAAGCAGTTGTAATACTGCGAAAGCGCTTATGGTTGTTTGTCCAAATAAAACTTGTTTGTTTTATGAAGATACTTTGGTTTTGCTTCACCTTACTGATTTCTGCAGTGTTTGGTGAAGTATTTATCCAGCACACACAGATTTTTTTTGTTGTTTGATACAAGTACTCTCCTTTGTTTGTATATTCAGGGAAAAATACTGGTAAATTAATGGACTGGCTGAGGTTAGATGCAGACACCACCTTAGGAAGGAAGGATGCATTGGTTCACAGCATAACTGTATCCTTATGAAAGATCAGATATGGCGATTTTGAGGATAAGGCCTGAATTTCAGAAATTTGTCTGGCTGAAGTAATGGCCACTAAGGTATTCCAAGACAAATATTTAAAATCACACCTATCTGCAGGTTCAAAGGGGGGATGTACCAGATTCAGATCCCACAGAGGGATAGGATCTTTAAAAACAGGTCGCAATGTTATTGTGCCTCTTAGAAAAGCCTTCAAAAGCTTACGAGAAGCAAACGATGAACCATCAAATCTAATGTGATAATTAGAAATTGCTGCTAGTTGAACCTTAACTGTAGATGCGCTAGCTCCTTCACTAAAAAGAAGGGTTAAGAATTCCAAAACATTATGTATTGTGGGCAGAAAAAGGGTCAATATGATTCTGAATAGCCCAGTAGACAAATCTTTTCCACTTGCTAGAATATAGTTTCCTTGAAGATGGTTTAAGGGAGGATAATAATACATCTTGGACAGGAGAAGAGAGCACAAGTTGTCTGGCTATCAATGGAAATGGAGAAGCCAAGCTCTCAGCTTGAGATTTGTTATAACTGGATAGATCATGCCTGTCAGGTGAGACAGGCGAACTGGAATCAGATCCAGAATCCAAGGTTGGCGAACCAAGTGAGGCCAAAAAAAGAGGAAACAAATATGTCAAGGCCAGTAAGGTGCAATGAGGATAACCTTGCTCTTCAACATAACAGCTTTCTATAGGAATTTGGGAATCAAAGGAATTGGTGGGTAAGCATAAAATAGACTGGGGAGCCAATCATGAAGTAGACCATTCCTTGGTGATTCCCCCTGAGGGGGTATTAGGGCAAAGTAGCTGCAGCATTTGTTGTTTAGGGGAGAGGCAAAAAGATCACAGCAAGGCTGGCCCACTAATGGAAAATCATTCCATTCACGTTCTTGTTGAGGGACCATTCATGGGGTAAAAGAATGCACCTGCTCAGTTTGTCTGCTATCACACTGGATTTCCCTGGAATGTACATTGTTATGAGAAAGTGGTTGGATGAGATAGCCTATTGCCACACTTTGAGTGCTTCTCAAGACAAGGGATAGGATATGGTCCCTCCATGTTTGTTGATGTACCAAACTACTGACATATTGTCAGTTTGTAATGCAACTGCCCTAAGGGGAGAGAATATTGAAAGCCTGCAATCCTAAAAGCACTGTTCTCATCTCTAGAACACTGATATGCAAATTGGCCGCCTCAGGAACCATGTGCCTTGGACTAGCTTTCACAGGTAATACTCCCCCACCCCTAGCTGGAAAGCATCCATTGTCAACATTGGACTGAGGGAGAATGAACAGATGGTCTTGTAGAACTAGGTATGACTGAATCCACCACTTGAGCTCTCTCTTGCATATGTTGGTGATTCATATTGGAGCGGACATGGGATGATGAAGTAATGACCATTGTGACTCAAGCATCATTTCAAGAATTCTCCTATAAAATCTGGCCATTTGCATTAGTGTTATCACTGCAGCCACTGATCCAAGAGCCTGAAGAACCAAGCATGCTGCAATCTTGGCACTGCAAATTATCTTTTTTACTTGTAATCTTGTCTGAATTCTTGGCAAGGGAAGTGAGGCTATGGTCAACTTTGCATTGAGAAGTGCTCCTACAAACTCTATATTTTGAGTTCATTCTAAATAAGATTTTTCATAGTTTATGGTTATACCCAGAAGTGCACATGTCTGGATAATCTTTTCTTTTACCATTAAAAGCTAATACCCAGTCGAGGGAGAAATGAGATAGTCATCTAGATATGGAAACACCTGGAATTCTTGCAGTCTCAGGTGAGCTGCTACTACCGCCATACACTTGGTGAACACATTGGGGGCTGTGGTGTGACCCAAAGGGCAGAAATCTGAACTGGTAATGACTGGCTCCCAGATGGAAGCATAAGAACCTTCTGGAGCATCTGTTCATTTTTATGTGACAGTATGGATCCTGAAGGTCTAGCTAGCACATCCAGTCGTCTTTTTCCAAAAATGGAAGAATGGACTGAACTCTGACCATCCAGAACTTGGTTTTTTGAACAGTCTTTTTTAAGTTGCAAAAATCCAAAACTGGCCTCCAGTCCCCAGTTTTCTTTAGCACTAAAAAGAATCTGGAGTAAGTTCCAGATTCTATCTGGTCTGGGGAGACCCTCTTAGATGACACTTTTTTCTAGTAGCTTTTGTATTTGAATTGACGCTTGTTCCCTTTGACTGAGTGGAACATCTGGATTTTCTTTGAATTGGGAGGAGGAAGAAAAAAATCATAAAATATAACCCCTGGAAATGATCTTCTGCACAAAAATATCTGTTGTCATCTCTAGCCAGGCTCTCTGGTGCAGGAAAAAAATGACCCCCCTCCCCGATTGCCTCCAGAAGGGGATAATCGGGCCTCTTTTCAGGAGCACTGAAGTGTCTGCCAAAGAAGGAATCTCTGGCGTCTACCACTGGAATTTCCCCTCTGCCCCTGGGGGAACCTCCTACATTTGTATCCTGGAAAGGCCCTTGGGATTGTTTGAACCACATATTTCCTCCACCTCAATGATTCCTCAAAAGGATCTTTGAGGGGTGGAAAAACATATGCCTGTGCCAGACTGGGTCTCTCCATTCTTCTCACACCTGGATAAAGTTTCTTTTATTTTGAGGCCAAATAAAAAAGTGCCATCAAAAGGAGCATTGACAAAGACTTGAAGGACTCTGCAAAATTGCACAAGCATATCCAGGCATGTCTCCTTATGGAAACGCCTGAACCCGCTGCCCTTGAGGTTCTTTCTGCTACATGAGAAATGAGCCTTATGGAGGAAATGGAAATTGATTGTAGGGTAGCCAACTGAGAAGTGATAGAGGCTTGTACTTCTTCAAAAAATGGATCCTGACAGCATGTCTGAAAGCTCATAGCAGGTTAATAGGCTAATGACCCCACAGCCCTTACAAGCCTACCCAAGTTCAACCTGTGTTCACAAGGATGTGTGGTTCAAGCAGACACTAAAATCAGCAGCCATTGCCCGTGTCCAAAGTTCCTTAATCAAGTCCCTCTTTAATCTGGTGAAATGTGCCAGATAGTTCAGTGACCTTAGGGCAAAGGTCGCTTAAGCACAGACACACTTTCCAAACCTATCCATTGTCTGAGACTCCTCATTGGAAGGATGGACAGTGGAACTCTCCTCAGCTAGTTCCTTTCCAGTGGCCGCCACCACAACCATGGCATCAACAGGTACCCCTTTAGCCCAAAACTGCTTTCCCTCTGGGATGTCAGAGCTAAACTAACCCTTGCCAAGACCCCAAAAAACAGAGACAGCTCTGAAAGCTTCGGAGTTGATTCTTAACACTTCAGATCTGACAGGATAGTCTTGCCTCTGAGAGTTCTCAGATCTGACTGAACCGAAGTTCTCAAAGCCAACTTTGGATTCAAGGATAAGATAATCCTAAGATCCGAGCAAGCTCATGCTGGGCGACTCAGATCCAAGGGCCCTGAGGTCCTGTACAGAATCAGAAGAACTGGTAAGGGTGGTGTAGTTGTAGAATGGATCTCCTGACCTGAAGGAATAAGAGCCGATAGGACACCTGATTAGCTCTGCAGCAAGAGAATCTTTCTCACCAGTCTCTCCAAATCTTCTTCCATGAAGCTTCTGGAATAGCAAGTAGATATGACAGATGGAGATTTTGGTCTTTCCAGAAATGTGATGAAACCTTGAAGGAACGGGGTCCACAGAGGAAAAATACCTAAGTGTATCGACATGGAATTTTTTGTTGGATTTGATGTGGTCGGATCCAATAAACCAATTCCCTTTCAATTAGGATCCAACATTGAGGTTGGATCCGAGGAAGATTTTTCTTTGAGCTTTGGATCCGAGGATGAAGTCTGAAGTTTTGCCTATTTTCTTTTAAGTTCAGAATGTCCAGATATTGGTCTTTTCCTAGCCTGCTCTGAAGCCTATGAAGATGACACGGAAGGACATGGAGAGGTTGACTTAGACTTTTTTGCAGGAGAAACTCTAGATAAGGCCTCCTCAAAACAAGTAGGCAGCATGCCTTAAAGAATCAATTTGTTCCATCTCTCAGTAAGCACTCTTGGATTAAATATGTGACAAATGACACAGACCTGCTGTAAGTGGAGGCGACCTAGGCAGTACACACAGTGTGTGTGTGCACATCTGAAAAAGGAATTTTATGTCCACATTTAAGGCACTCTTTAAACCCCACAGGGTCTTCTTCTTTGTCAGCCATTACACGGAACATGAGGAAATGCTGTCAATAAATGGTACTATAAAGAAACAAGGTTGAAGTGACAGTTATAACAACTGAAGAAAAACTATTTTATTTTTATATATTATTTTTTTTTAAACAGCAACAATGAACTGCAGAAAAAAAACAGCAATGGTAACTACTGATTACACCTAGTGTTGAAAGTGGATAGAAATACTAACAATAGTATTTAGAATACAAAACATATGAAAAGTGAAAGCAAATTATCTAACTAACAGAAGAAGTAAGAACAAAACTTTTGACAAAAAAATCACACTTAGCTTGAGAGAATTTAGTCACCGCGTCTTTCACTGACAAGCAGCAAAAGAGATCTGAGGTAAATGGGGTTGGTGCATTATAGGTAAGGGAGAAGCTCGAGAGTTCAAAGTGGCCACAAACGTTTGCAACAGCCGAGTCGAATCCGAGGGATTGGATCCATACGCATTAGTTGAGGATTGAATAAAAATTGACATCAGATCATTTCTTAGACATTTATATGCTTTGTAGCTTCTGAAATACCCCATTTGCCTTGCACTTGAACTCCCTTGGACACTGCTCCCAATGCAAAATCTACTGAGTCTGTCAGGACTGACTGAACTGGGGGCTAGGAGAAGGGTAGGCCTAGATTGAGACACATTTCATCACTCCACCACTGTAACTTGTTTCACAAATTCCATCACTGGTACCTGAAACTCTAGGAAGTCCAGGTGCTAGGACCATTATTTATTTATTTTATTTTACATTTGTTTACCGGGCTAGTCCAACTGGATACATGTCCATTTTCAGTGGAGGCCCGGGGAGAAAAGCTCCGCTTCAATACTACTTAAGTAAAAATAAACAAAAATGTACCAAAAAATATAAAGAAAAATAACATACAAAATAAAATAGAAAAACATGTACTTTAAACCTACGGCAGGATGTAAAAGCATTTGAGTACAGTAAGTGGTTTAGCAAAGAAAAAAATAGAAGTAAAGAACTTAATTACTCTATTACAACTTCGTAACAAGTTGAAAAATATTTATTTACGCTTTTATTACATATGGAGTAACAGAAACAGTTATATAGAGGATAATTTAGAGTGTTAGATATAAGAAGAAAAAGAATGGGTACAAAGAATCAAAAAAAGAAGGAGGTAAAAATGGTTAGTCAGGGTTATTGCAAGAGCAAAGCCAGTGGTTGGATAAGAAGAGTTTTAGTTTAGTTTTAAATAGTGGGAGTGATGTTTGAGTTGTGAGGTCTTGAGGTAGTTGATTCCATATTTTACCAACCGAGTTGGAAAATGTGGAGTCACCTGCTGTGTTATTAAATAGAGAAGTATGAATCAGTATTTTTTTAGAGGAGCGTAGGTTCTTCAGATTGTTATAGTGTTTTATGAGGGTGGAGAGCATTGGAGTGTTGTCAGGGTGGTAAAGGGCTTTATGGGCAATTGTAAGTTGGTTAAATTGTATTTGGTGGGGTAATTCTAGCCACCCAAGTTTTTTAAGATTGAAGCAATGATGAGTCCTGTATAGAGAGGCTGTAGCAAATCTGGCAATATTGTTATATGATGTAGCTAGTTTGTTAAGATTATGTTTAGAAAGATTTGTATAAATAGGGGAGGCATATAATAGGGTAGAGATTAAGTGGGTTCTAACTATTGTAGTTTTGGCTTCTGGAGTAAGGAAAGATTTGATTCTATAGAGAGAACCTAGTTTTCTGTTAGTCGATTTTATTGTAGAGTTAATGTGAGTGTCAAATTTTAGTTGATTGTCAATTGTAATACCCAGGAGTTTGGTGGTTTGGTCTGGAGAGATAAGGGTGCCATTGTTGGATGTGAGTGTGAAATTAATGGAGGGAGACAGGTGAGTGGGAGTAAAAATCAGGAGTTTGGTTTTCTTTGGGTTAAGGAGGAGACAATGATTAGAGAACCATTGCTCTATGGTTGTGAAGGTGTTTTGTGTGAGAGAATAAAGTTCAGACTGTGTTGGGGCTGAGGAAATGATGGTTGTATCATCTGCATATTGAATGCAAGTTGATAGGGGAGTGGCTAGATGAAGGTCATTTATAAAAATAGAGAATAGTAGAGGACCTAAGATAGAGCCCCGAGTGACTCCTATAGAGGTGGGGAGGAGATCAGAGAGATGGTTAGGCCAGAGTACTGCCTGTTTTCGGTTGTCCAGATAGGACAACAATTTATTTTTAAATACCACTGAATCTTTCTCATATGAAGTCTGGTTAGTGGTATCACAGGAATTATTGATGACGTGAGGCCTAGAATTTTGAGAAACTCTCTTGTGGAGGTAGCTTCTTGAAGAGAGAAACCCCTGAAAATATTCTGATAAGTGGGGACATTGTCTTCTGGTAGAAATGCCATTCTTCTTTCTGTGCTATCATACAGCCCAAGAAGACAATTCTTTGTAAGAGTGTGAGACAGGACATTTATAGGTCCAACTTGAACTTGGGAGCAACTGGCATATGATGACATAACTACCCTTCAGATGTAAAGTCATTATGAATCAGTGGTCTTTAAGAACAGATAGGACCATCTGCAGGGTGAGTATTCTGAATATGGGTACTTCTGGAAAGGTATTTAGCTATAACATATCTCACACTAGTCTCCATGAAAGCTCCTTTTTCAGTACCAAAAGATTCTTGTGTAAAATCCTTTTCTTTTTAGTGGTGCAAGAAATAGTTCTATAATCCTTGCCTGCAACTTGTGAAGTCGTACTAGAGAAAACAGGTGTATTTTGTCTGGTGGGTGCAGGGGAATTTCCCTGAAGGGAGAAGGATTTTTTTGTCTACTACCAAAAATATCCTCACTGGATTAGTCCCAGCATCCACTTGTCGGAGACTATTTGTGGGCAGGCTGCTGGGCCGAGCTAAAGTCTGGGGATGGAGAAAGGGGAGGAGGGGCAGTAGGAAGAAACAGGATGCTCTGTGTTTTGGCATAGTCATTCTTTAGCAGGGGAAAGATATTTTTTCGGGAAAGGAGCCCTTTTTATTTGGTTTGGAAGTATTATCCTCCTGTCATTTCCTCTTGGTACCCTGAGTCTTGGTAGGCAGTAATTTTTGCTTCTTTTGCCCTTTGAAGATGGATGCCTTGTTATTGGAGAACCTGAAAATATGAAACATTCTAGTAGATACCCCATGCATCAGTTTACCTCTATCATCCCACTGTTTGAGAATATGGGTAGCAGAAGAACCAAGTGCAAATTTTGAACTTAAAGGAGCATTCAAAATCTCATTTTTTAAATCCTTAGAAAAATTCTGGTTATGCAACCAAGCATATGTTCTTAATATAACTGAAACAGATACATTTCTAGAAACTGTGTCCACACCTTCCAACACAATTCTCAAAGCTTGTTTTGAAATCTGAGTCACATTAGAAACAGTCTTTTTCATGTAACACTTCTATTCAGCAGGTAAATATGCAGCAAAGTCATCTAAACTGCAAGCACATTGAAAAATAAACTTACTCAGTAAGATCATAAACTCTACAAATCTCTAATCCAGCTCCAGATTGCTTCTGGTCAAACAAATCTCTAAACCTAGCTAGCATCTGTGGAAAGGTCATAGGTTCATAGGTTGGTACTAGGCTATCAGCCCTAGGGCCTATACAAGCCTAGCCATAACAATTCCCTGGATATTTCTTCCCATACTATTTACTTCCCTGGACCCCTGTCTAGCAGGGCGACTGACGTGATCCCTGGGGTGAATTTCCTTTCTCCCATCCAATCGTCAAGGTTCCTTTTGAAGACGGCCAAAGAGGCACTCTGCTTGACATGTACGGGCAATCTATTCCAGAGTCTGGGGAGTCTCTGGGTCAGGAACCTATCCCTCCAGCATGTTTTGTTTATTGTGATGACAAGGTTTAGATCCCTGGAGCGTGTGGCTCTGTGGGATTGAGATTTATTTAAGTGTAGCATGTCCAACAGCTCTGGGTTTGACATGGCCTTGTATGTTAAGCAGACATCGCCTCTGAGTAGACGATATGTGACAGAGTATAGCTAGAGTTTTTTAAGGTGGTCAGTGTAGGGCATCTGCTTTAGGCCTGCGATTGTTTTAGTGAGGTATTCCTGTGGCCTTTCCAGTTGTTGCAGATGTCTTAAGAGGTACATACCAAACGGGGCATTGTATTCTATAATGGGTCTAATGAGGGATGAGTACAGTGGGACAATGACCTCCTTTTTTCTGGATGAAAAGCCCTTAGTGATGAGGTGTGCCACATAGAAGGATTTCCTGACTGTTGTGGCGATGTGGTTATCGAAGGTGAGACCACTGTCCACCTGTGTCCCTAAGTCTCTTATCACACTTTCAGTGTTTAGTGTACTGCCACCTATATGGTAATTCACAGATACATGTTTTTCCCAAAGGGGATAACTATACATTTCTTGGCATTGAGCTTGAGCCCATGGCTCTGGCACCAAGCATCTGTTTCTGTAAGGCCTTTTGTAGAGTATCCACATCATTTGGGGATTCAATAATGGCTCCCAGTTTGCAGTCATCTGCGAACTTTGTTAGCCAGAGTCCCTTAGTGTTGGCCTGTACTTCAGAGAAGTAGATGCCAAACAAGAGCGGTCCCAGGACTGAACCCTGAGGTACTCCACTTGTCACTTGTCTGGAGCTGGATTTGGAGTTGGCTACTTTTACAGTGTGGGTTCTATCAGTAAGCCAGTTAGCAACCCATTGGGTGACGTAGGGATTAATGCCCAGCTTAGCAAGTTTATCTATGATTCCAGAGTGGGGGATGGTATCAAAGGCCTTGGCAAGGTCTAGATAGGCTGTGTGGACCACCTTACCCTTGTCCATGGCTCTGGAGACTGATTCAAAGAAGTCAATCAGGTTGAGGAGACACGATCAGCCCTTCACGAACCCAAACTGGGTGGGGTCCAGTGTCTGAAGGTCTTTGAACCTGTTCACTTTCTGAAGGATAAGATTGTATGGACTCAAGAGTGTCCACTGCTGTCTGAATTAGAGTTCTCATCAAAATCTGCAGCCATAGGCTGATCTGTCATCAGCCCTATATATGGTAATAATCTGATTGTCTGCAGTGTGGCAAAGTTTCTATACTAGTGGACAAAATATCTGGAGACAGAGTATCATGTCTTGCAAGAGGTTTATTACCCTGGACATCTCCTGCATCAACATTGAGTCTGCACTAAAAGCAGACAGCCCTGACCAGAAAACAGCAGCACTGCATGGCATAAAACAGCTTTGCTTCAACTCCCATTTCTGCTTTCTGTCTGCTAAAGTACACCAAGTACTTTGGTTACAACTGCTTCCCTTACACAGGAAATATGTAAGGCATCAACCACTTCCCCACTGCTTTACCATTTTTCTAAATCTAATTTTTCACTACCTAGTAGTACATGGACAAAATAAAATTCCATGCACTTCAAAGAATTATGATTTTATCTCCAAATGTAACAAGCATATTATGTGTTCTCAACATGGATGCCAAGATTCACCTCTCGAGCTTCGCTCTCAATGTGAACTTCTTGGCATCCATGTCTCAAAACATAATATGGTCATTACGCTCAGCAATCCAATCATAATCCCCTACATTAAGCATGCAAACAACACAACAGTAAGTTAGATTCCCAGAGGAATGAATAGCAGTAGTAAATAGCAAGCAAATTAAAATAAAAAGATAATACACATAAATAAATACAATATATAAATACTGACTTAGTATGACAGGGGTTAGGCCTCCCCTGATGGAGGGGCTTACCCAATCCTCTGTCACAGGGAGTCAGTGGGGATATTTCTAAGTTCTGGAAAGCTGCCAGTGTGGGTTTGTTTTGGCACAGAACCCATATGCCACTGAGGCAGTGTGAATGACGAACATCATAAGTTATGTACTTATCAGAACTACAGATTTAGCTGGCCTCTGTAGTCTGTATATAGATGGATTGGTTACTGAAGGTGCCTCCAACATGGTAATGAGTCTTTCACAAGCTCCTCCCCTTTCCAATAATCCACTGCTCCTAGGTAGCTTCTCTAGATCGAGTACAGCCCATCAAGCATCAGGTAGTGTACCAGAAATAGAACACTAAGGAGAAAAATCAAGGCTATATGAAGTGACAATTTATCACTCAGGTAGCCAACAGCAAGCCTGTGGTACTCCTCCAGCTCCATCTGGAAAGGAAAGTTTGGAGAGGGATTGGTGTGGAGGTTGCTTACAGTGTACGGACAGAGTCCAATTAAATCTCTCATTCTGGTAGTTACATAACTTATGTATTTAAGTTTGTCCTGTCCTTACAGTGTATACAGATGGAAAGAATCTCCAGTAAGCATTGGGCGGAACCATGGTAAAATGCCTTTAAGGAATGAGGCCCTAAAAGAAACTCTGGACCCAGGCAAAACATTCAAACTGCAATGTTATGCAAAGGAATGTAAGGAAGACCATATAGCTGCTACACAAATCTTCTTTCTGAGGAAGATTACTAAGGAAAGCTGTAGAGGTAGCCTGAGCCCCAACAGAGTGTACCCTGAGTTTTGGAAGGTAATGGCTTATGGCCAGTCAAATAGCAAAAAAAATAATACAGTCTGGTAGCCATTTGAAAAAATATACTTTTAGCCCCCTTTTGACTTTTCTTTGAATTGGAAAAGGAAACAAATAACTAGTTATCTTTTCTGAATTCCTTAGTTCTTTCCAAATAAAATACAAGCTGTGTACATCCAAACAGTATAATCTAGATTCTCCTTTACTGGCATAAGCTGGAAAGAAAACTAGTAGGTGTTTAGGCTGGTTATGTTCAGACTAAGTAGCAAACTTAGGTATAAAGGAAGGATAAGTATCAAGTGTAATGAAGTCCTTATGGAAAAATGATAGTTGGAGATTTGAATGAGAAAATCTGCATTTCCAAAATTTGTCTAGCAGATGTAATAGCCACCAAAAATAGGGTATTCTATGGCAAGAATTTAAGTTCAACAGTGTTAGCAGGCTCAAAGGAGGCAAACTGAGTTTTTCTGGTATGAAGTTTAAGTCCAACGGAGGTGTTGGATGAAGAAAACGAGGTCTTCAGTGGAAAACTTTTAGAAAAACTTTAAATACTTTATGAGAAGCTAAACACTGAGTCTTTCGCTGACAAGCAGCAAAAGAGAGCTGAGGTAAATGGGGTTGGTACATTATAGGTAAAGGAGAAGCTCAAGAGTTCAAAGTGGCCACAAGCTTTTGCAACAGCCGAGTCGAATCCGAGGGACTGGATCCAAACCCATTCGTTGGATACAAATAACTGATGACAAAATGAAATGCAAGTTAAATGGACTCTGATGGAGTAACAACTGGACCTGGAATAGCTCTGATAAAAAGGATAAATGTGTAGTAAGTGGAGAAGAATAGGGGACTATTCCTTAATTGGTTGCCCATAAACAGAATTTTGACCAGTTACTTCAAATATTTTTCTTGGCAGAATATTTTTGAGAAGCTGAAAGGTGTTGTATCACTTGGGGAGGAAGAGTTAGGTCCCTGGCCATTACAGAAAGTGAAACAAACAAGCAGTTATTCATACAGACTGCATATCCAGGCGAGGTCAATCAAACAGCTATGACAGTAGGTATGCGTGCTGAGGTAGAAGAAGAGGTTTCCTTATTAAATGTGATGAAAGCACGGGAAACCAAATCTGGTGAGACCCAAAAGGAGCTATGCGAATTACCTTACTTTTGCAAATCTTGGCTTTCTGAAGAAACCTTGGTATTTGTGGAACAGAAGGGAAGGCAGAGGGGAGCAAGATGGGCCAATCCCTGATGAGGGAAGATAGAAAACAAGTTGCATTTGATATTGAAGGGGTGATGCAAAGAGACTACAAAAAAAAAAAAGTCATGTACTCACCATAATATTCCATCTGTGTTGTCCATTTTCATTCTTGCTCAACAAATGGGTTTGGACTGACCCTTGAATCCGACTTGGCCACCTTTTTCCAGTTTGGAGAACAGAGAAACTCTTGAGCTCCTCCCTTACCCACAATGCACTAGTCCCCTGCTATGCTGACCTTTTAGACTATATAGTAAATAAGATAACAAGGATATGAGGGGACAGTATCTGTAGCTCAAACGAAGGAACATTGGTTCCTACAGCATCTTCTAATCTTTCTAGAAGTCAAACTGGTAGGAGGTTGGAGGGAGGGGAGTTGATGAAGAATGAAAATGGACAACATACAGGGAACTTTATGAAGAGTACATAACTTTTTTATCTGATGTTGTAATTTTCATTCATTCCTCAACAAATGGAATAAAGTCCCAGATACCTAAATCCTAGGAGGGCTCTAAGGAAGGATATTCCTGATCACAGCTGAGCCGAAGGCTGCTCTTCCTCTACAGACCAGATCCACTTTGCAATGAGCAATAAAGTATATGGATTAGTTCTAGTTGCAGCTGCACAAATATCATCCATGGAAGATCTGGATAAAAATACAGAAAAAGTTGCCATAGGCCTGGGGGAATGAGCTGTTGGTGGTTTTGGCAAAGACAAGTCCAATTTATTATAAAAAAGGTTAATACAATCCAGTTAACCACTGGGCTAAGGTCACTTTATTAACTAGTTTGCTCAATTCCAAATCCAAAAAGGAGACAAATAACTGGTCTGATTTCCTGAAAGTTGTTGTTCTATGCAGATAAAAACGTAGCTGTCTGTGAAAATCCAATAGATGCAACATATACACTCCTTTGTTTGTGAAATTTGGAAAGAAAACTAGAAGGCTGATGATTTGATTGACATTGGATTCTGACACTACCTTAGGAAAGAAAGGCTGGTTAGTTCATAAAGATACCCTATCCTTATGAAAAATCGAATAAGGAGGCTTAGAAGATGAGGCTTGAAGTTCTGAAACTCTTCCAGCAGGGGTAATGGCCACTAAAAAAGACAGTCTTCCAGATTAAAAATTTTAATTCACATTTGGCTGATGGTTCAAAGGGAGAGTGGGTCAAAGATTGCAAAAACTAATTCAAATCCCATGGGAAAGTTGGAAGAAGAAAGGTTCCCCTTATAAAGGCCTTACAAAATTTGGAAGAGGCTAAAGATGAATTATTTACTCTGTGTAAAAATTGTAATCGGCAGAAAGTTGTACTTTAATAGCTGAAGAACTAGCACCTTCATTAACAATTGCAGCTAAAAATTCTAGAACTTCAGGTGCCAACACTGAAAAGGGGTCCATGTCATTTGCTGCACCCAAATCTTTTCCATTTACTTCTGTATGTTTTTCTAGTAGCTTTGTGGGAAGCTAGAAGAATGTGACAAACAGGGAAAGACCACCTGGGGTGTATAGCTATTTAATGGAAATGGAGAAGCCATGAGGTCATTTTTAGGCCTAAAATGTCCGGGTGATTCATATTTATCAGGTGAGACAGGAGGTCTGGAATTGGATCCAGAATTTGTGGCGTGCGAAGCAGATGAGGCCAAAGAAAGGGGAACCAAATGTGGCGAGGCAATTAGGAGCAATGGGGATGACTGTGCTCTTCATTCAAGATGCTTTCTGAAGGAATTTGGGGAATAGAGGTACTGGGGGAATGGCATAGAGGACACCGAGAGGCCAGTTATGGAGCGTCTCTCAATGACTCTGCCGATGGGGAGAATCAGGGCAAAGAACCTGCTGCAATTGTTGAGGGGAGATGCAAAGAAGTCATAGCAAGGTTGGCCCCATCGACGGAATATCTTTTCTGCCACTTTCATGTTGAGAGACCATTCATGAGGCACTAGAAAGGACCTGCTTAACTTGTCTTTTATCATGTTGGATTTCCCCGGAATGTGCATTGCTATCAGAAGTCAATTGGATAAGAGTACCCATTGTCACATACTCAAAGCTTCTCAAGACAGGGGTAAGATTTGATTCCTCTTTGTTTGTTGATGTAGCAGACCACTAACATATTGTCCATCTGAATTGCAATAGGTCTGGAAGGGAGAGCATCTTGAAAGATCTGGAATGCTAGGAGGGCAGCTCTCATCTCATTTCTGGGATGTTGATATACATATTGGCCTATTCTGGGGACCATGTATGCTGGACTCTCTTTCCCAAAATGTACCCCCCACAGATCCACTTTTGGAAGTGTCCATGGCAACTATGGCCTTGGGCTGAAGGAGAATGAAGGGGGAGCCTTGCATTATCTGATCAGAGTAAATCCACCACAGAAGGTAATTTTTGCATGCCTGAGTTATTTTGATTTGGGTGGACAAAGGCTGGGGAAGAAAAGACAACTGAGTCGCTAGGGTAAACTGAAAAATTCTCATGTGGTATCTTCCTAATGGATCCAAACCCATCGCACCAGACACTGACCTCAATGGTAGAAGGCTCAATCAAGCTGAGAGAGAAGAATTTTGGATTATCTTTCTGACTTGAAATCATATGGTTTGTACCCTTGGTAAAGAAGGGGGGGTCAGGGATATTGTGTTGAACCCCACTCTGATGAACTCCAACATTTAAGTGGTTCTAATTGAGATTTGTTGTGAAATATTGCAATTCCCAGTGAAACCATAACTGGAGTACATAATCTTGTGCTTTGATCAGATGATACCTGGTCGGAGAGGTTGTGAGCCAGTCGTCTAAGTAAGGAAGCACCCGGAATCCTAGCAGTCTCAAATGACCTTCCACTAGTGCCATGCATTTGCTGAACACCCTGAGGTCTCTGGTGAGACCAAATGCCAGAGCTCTGAATTGGTAGTGACGGGCTCACAGCCTGAAATACAGAAATCTTCTGGATTGTCTGTTCATTTTTATATGATAGTATACACCCTGAAGATCTATCAAGCACATCCAGTTGCCTTTGTGCAGAAAAGGCAGAATAGACTGAACTGTGACCATCTGGAACTTGCTATACTGAACTGACTTGATAAGATTGCTGAGATCCAAATCTGGTCTCCAGTCCCCTGTTTTCTTTGGCACTAAAAAGAATCCTGAGTAAGTTCAGGACTCTTTCCGGTCTGGGGGGACCTCTTGAATGACTTCTTTCTAACAGCTCTTTTATTTCTAGTGCTGCTGCTTTCCTCAGACTGGGTTGAACCTTAGTGTCGCTCGTTCATCTCTAACACAAATAATAAGAAGGCTTGGAGTTTCATTCATATGCTTTAATACACAGAAACACATTAGAATGGATAGCAGCATCTTTCAATATGAATGAACTAACTAACAAGACAGAGCTTACATACATACATGTTCACATCTCAACAGCTAACTACAAAATGGCAGTCAGGCTCACACGTGCTCAGAATTTATACTCTAGTGCAAGCTCTTGGATAGCTTCTTAAAAGTATATACACACTCAGTGATCTACATCTTTCTTCTTAAAAAGATTGCCCTTTATGCAAAACAATAGCAAAGATAGACATGCATTACTATGTACATCATAAACAAAATACAATGTTCATGTCCAAGTTGCTTCATATCTATTACAAGGTTTAGAAATTCGACCATACCTCGAAACATAACCATTGGGACTAAAATTAGCAACAGAGACAGTATGCCGTGCACAACTCATATCAGGAATGTCTCGATCTGTCACAGCAATAGGAATGCCCTCTGGAATTCGAACAACAGACAACTCACACTGAGATAAAGAGTCTCTCTCACAGGCTATTTGCTGTGGTATAGGCTTAGATACCGGTAGTAAATGCCTCCGATTCTGCCTAATAATTCCTTCTGTTTTCACAATGTATGATCTCGGCGCTGAACAAACATTCTTCACAACACCAATCCGATCACAACCTTTGAACAACTGCATCCTTACCACCTCTCCTTTTCGTAATGGATTGAGCAGTCTGCTGGTCTTATCGTAGTAGGACTTCTGGAAAAGGCATTGCCACAACAGATTATGTTTTACTTATCTGCTGTTCTTGACACATGGAACCAACAATTAACTACAAAGTGATAATGTGGTTCTGGTTTGTTTGACAGAAGTCTCTCAGCAGGTGAATCAAGATGTTTATCATGAGGAATATTTCTAAGATTCAAGAGATTCAGGAAAACATCATTATTATCTTGTTTTGACTTCTCAAGTAACTGTTTTGCAGTTTGCACTGCAAGTTCTGCCAAACCATTTGACTGCGGGTACTCTGGACTTCTTATGACATGAGTAAAGTCCCATTCTTCTACAAATCTCTTGAACTGTTGGCTTGTAAACTGTGTGTCATTGTCTGAAATAACTGTGTGTGGACTTTCATGTACGGCAAAATTAAGTTTCATCTTAGTAATGACTGCACTAGATCCTAGGTTGGGAAGTAGATCAATCTTGAACCAATTGGAGTTAAGAGTCTACTAACACCAAATAACACTGACCATTCCACTTGAAGATGTCTGTGGCTACTGTCAACCAAAGTAGTTCCTGAATCTTGTTAAGCTGAAGTGGTTCTTTCTGTTGATGAGGCTTTGTACTATTACACACTGAACAAGAAGAAAGTGCTCTCTCAATGTCTTGTGACATAGAAGCCCAAAATAGTATCTCTCTCGCCGTTCTTTTGGTAGATTCAGTTCCTGGGTGACCATGATGCAGAATAGTAATGTACTCAGGTTGCAAGGACTTTGGAACAATTACTTTCGGGCCTTTCATTATGATACCTTTGTCAGACAAAATCTCATCTCCATATGGAAAATAAGGTTGCAGTTCTTGAGGTAAACTAGATTGCTTTGGCGGCCATCCTTGATTGATAAAATGGTTGAGCCTCTGTAAAACTGGATCTGTGGCTGTATGATCTCTGAGCTCATCAAGATGTGTGGAAGAAAAATTATGCACTTTCATGACTTCAAAATCATCAATCGAATGAGAACCTTGACTGTCATTCTGTTCAGTGGTATTTCTGGGTGATCTGGATAATGTATCAGCAAGATAAAGAAGTTTGCTTTTCTTGTAGACAAGTCTGAAATTGTACTTTTGCAATCTCAGCATCAGGCGTTGTAGTTGGGCTGGGGATGAATGCATTCATTTTCTCAAGATAGTGATTAATGGTTGGCGGTCGGTTTCAATCTGGACAGGTCTACAATAAATATAATCTAGGAACATCGAACATGCAAACACAATTGCCAAAAGCTCTTTCTCAATCTGGGCATAATGTTGTTCAGTTTGGGTAGGAGTTCTCAATGCATAGGCAACAGGATGATCCTCTTGTAGAATAACTGCACCAAGCCCAAATTTCGAATTATCACAGGAAAGTGTAACTGGCTTGTGAACATCATGGTATCTGAGCAGTGGTGAACTAGCAATTTTCTGTTTCAGGACATCAAATGCTCGTTGGCGTTTCTCTGACCAGGAGCATTTATATCACACTATCGAAAGATGAAAATAGTGAACGCTATTTCATCGAACCTAAAATATCTAAACCACATAATATCGAACATTCAGAACAGCAAATTTTTTCCTTTGGAAAAAATTTGTTATTCCGAAACACATACACACAACACAAGCACACCTAAAAAACACCAATCCACACACACATACACTTATAATCCTACAACTAACCCTACACTAAACTGTACATACACTACTATATATTCACTTACCTTAACCCAAACCCTAACCCTAAGGTCCGTCACTATCACACACTCACCTAACCCGCGCCCTAACTCCAACTCACTTAACCCGCCCCTAACCCTAATTCACCTAGCCCACACCTTAACTCACCTAACCCGTGCCCTAACCTAACTCACCTAACCTGCACCCTAACCCTAACGACCACACAATCACACACATACCTGAACCCGACCTGTAACTTTCCACCACAGCGCTGAAAATAGCGAAGCCACAGAACCGGCCAACCAAATTCTTTCCTTAGGAAAGAATTCGGTGTTCTGCAACTTCGTTATTTTTAGCGTTCGCTTAAAACAGGTTGATATTAGAACATTCAAAGTTTTAAAACTTCGATGTTCTGATATAGACCCGACCAAGATACATCTTTACGTGTCAGCTCTCTGGTGCCTCTAGTCTAGAATAAACTTGCCTAGGTAGATGACCATGACAAGAAAACGTTGCAGGGCTTGAACATTGTCTGGAGCTGGCATCTCAAGAAAGGCTGATTCCTTTGAAGGATCTGGTCATAGGCCTGTACCTGTAAATAAATGACCAACATAAGGAACTTCTTGTAGCCTGAATTTGCATTTGTGTGGGTTGAGCTTAAGATTCACATCCCGTGCCCTTTCTAGAACTTTTCTGAGGTTTTGGTCATGCTCGGCTTCATCACAATCTCCAAATAGTATATCATCTACTATAATAGCTCAAGGATACCCAGAAAAAAATTTGCTCCATTGCACGTTGAAAAGCTTCACTTGCAGAATTTAGCCCAAATGACATTCTCAAAAATCGGTACCTGGCAGAGTACTGAAAGTAGTGAGCAATGAGGATTTTTTGTCAAGCTGAATTTGCCAAAATGAACTCTCTGTGTATAACACCATTTTATCTAACTCGGTTTTAACTCTGTCTTGCATGGCTACTGGAATGTTACATGCTGGCCTGCTCTACATCCCATCTCCACATCCTACATATACAGACTCCTTCCACAACATCCATAGCTAACAGTCAACATGATTTCAGACCTATTACAGTACTACTACCCTGCCCTTTTTTTTTTTAGACTACACTAACCTGAATTATTAATCAAAACTCTAGAATCACTATCTTTTGATATCCCTGCCATTAGATGGACTAACAGGAAACAGGCTGTTCTCTGGAATAACCACATCTCTTCTCTCTTCCAGTTTTTTCTATTGAGTTCCACAATTCTATTCTTGGCCAATATGCAGATGATTCTACACTCATCTGCTCTGCATCCTCCTCCTCACTTTTAGATCTTATTTCTCTTACTAAATGCAAAGAAACTAAACTCTCCTCCTCTTACTCCTACCCTCCACCCCATTAAACTTCACTATCTTCTCTAACAATGCCACTATCATCTCTCCTCTCTCTACTACTACTAAACTGTTAGGTATTACAATTGATAATAATCTCTCTCTCAACCAACACACAAACGAAATGGAATCTACTTCCTAGTAACATAACAACCATTGCATCATTACTCTTTTTCAACTAAACATTAAACTTCACTTCAAAAAACCACTGGCTGTGCACATGTAGTAAACCTAATCCTATCTTTACTACTACTTACTTTCATACTTATCTCCTATCTCCTTTTTCTAACTTCCTTTTCTAATCCTCCTTTTCCACTTATTTTCCTATTATTATTTTTTATATATTTCTTTTCTAGCTCTTCTCTTCTTCTTGCTTGCTTTGCTCTTTCTTTCTTTTCTTTGTCCTTCCTTCCTTCTTTTTCTTTTTTTTTTTTTTTACTTTTTATCTTTTTTCTATCTCTCACTTCTATAATCTATATATTATCTCTATTCTATTATTATGTAGTATTATTTATTAAGTGTTTTTTAGTATTTATTTTTTTAGTATTTATTATTTTAGACTAGTATTTATTATTTTAGATAAGTATTTTTTTTACTGTCACTATGTTTTTTGTGTCACTATGTAAGTCAATAATAAATGAGTAACTAAAGAGTTTTTTCTGTCTTTTTTTTAAACTTTTTTTGTTTTTTTTTATTTAAAACTTATTATTATCTATAACTGGATTGACCTCTGGATTTAACTTCATGGCGTACACAACTGGAAGTTTGCCTAGTTTGTCTTCGAAAAGATTGGCATAGGTAGAAAAAATGTGCTGGGCAAAATTATTGTAGTGGTCTTTCAAGCTAACATGGTGGACTTCCCTATTAAATAAAAGCAGTCTCATTTTCAAAATGTCTCTGAGTCCTAATAATGACTGGACATGCCTCTTGACCACATAAAATAATAAGTCATAGCTCCTTCCTGTAGAGTAACATGAAAGCACTACTAAACTTTTGGCCTGAATTTCTTCACCTCCAAAGGCAACAAATTTCGCACACCTTGCCACATCAAGCCTTTCACCTTTACACACTCTTGCAAATGTTTCTGCAGACATTACATTACACTTGGAATCTATGTAAACTTTGAGCTCTATGGGTTTGCCATTTATCCGAACAGTACAAAATACTTCATTCTTGGCCCTTAAATATACTGCATTGACTGTTTCATGAAGCAGTGACATACCATCAACATAAAGAGTAGAACTGCCACAGTCAAACTGATAAACCTGTTTCTTAAAATGTTCCCTTTTAATAAAATAATGTGGGCCTTTTGATTTACAAAATCTTTTGAAATGTTTCCAGTTATTGCATTTGTGGCATTGCTGACCAAACAATAAAAGTTTTCTCTTTTAGATTCATGGCTTCCACCACAATTACGATAGCTGGCAATGAAACTAGACTGGCGCTCATGCTTTGAGTTTGTTGACGCAGTCATCCTCCACTGAATGTGCAAACTCTTTAATGTGCTAGAAAGTTCTGGGGTTTACCAGTAGGTGCTGCAGTGGTTACAGCTGCCACATGCTTGGGCCTGTTTCCTTTAATAACGTGCTGCATACTATTAAAATGAGCTTCATCATTGTGCCTTCTAGAGCTGCTCTAATTTGTAAGCATATTTGTGTGCTTTTCTGTACGCTCGTATATCTGACAGATCTCAATGGCTTTATTCAAAGTTAAATCACTATCACGAAGCAAAATTTTTCTCACAGCATCATATTTTATACCACACACAAGTCAGCCTTTTATCAACTCATCCCTTAAGACACTAAATCTGCATGTTTTAGTTTTATTTCTCAGGTCACTTATATATGCTGCAAAAGTTTCAGCAGGCTTTTAACCCTTGTGTAAAATAAGGGCCTTTCCATTGTAACAATTGTCTGGGGTTTACACATTTCTCAAAATTTATGTTTCAAGCATTCCAGGTCCTCCCTTGACTCAGCCTGTATGATGGTTTCCCCCTCTCCAGCATAAATAGCAAGTGCATACACAAATGTACGCTCCTTTCAATGGCTTCTGACCCAGCTAAATTAAGTAGAATAAATGCCTTTGTATGGTCATGTTTATCAGAAAATGCAGCCTGTATGAAAATGTCGTACTTTTGCTCAAACACTCTCCAGTTCCCAGCGATATTACTGTCAAACACAAGTGCAATGGGCTTTCAAAATCTGTTTGCCATGGCCACAAGTATACACAAACACACTTAACATATGGCCCTTATAATTATGTATGAACAAACCATGCTGTGAGCTTGTAACAACATCAAAATGCACAATAAACTCTTCGAAATACTGTATTTTGCTAAATATGCTTTGTAATGGCCGTACTCTGCGAAATATGCCTTGTAATGGCTGTACTTTTGTGAAATAGGTTTACTGTAACACTGCACAAACATGCAAACACTATATACACTTCTGAAAACTTGGAAACGTTTGCTTAATACAAAAAATACATATGCTTTGCAAATCTGCAGTTGTTTCCCTTTATTTTATTCAATTTATGTGATTCAGACTTTATTTCAAACATTTTCCATAGTAATAAGAATATTTTTATCAATAACGTACATATCTGTTTAGGTGAATATTGTTTAGAATGTTCTGTATGCCTCTTTTCATATTATACAAAGAAATAGTGCTGAGCAAGATTTAATATTGGGTCTATATTAGAGCACCGAACTCTTAAAAAAGCGAACGGTGAGTAATCGACCCTATGTAAGAAAAAGCTTACAATTTTGAACTGTCAGAACAGCGATTTTTTTCCTAGGGGGAATAAATCGCTGTTCCAACAAAAAATAAATAAATAAAACACTTTAAACGTTACATTAAGCGGGGAGCTTCGCCCCCACACCCCCTACTTAAATATACCCACTCCGAGACAGCACTACAGTGCCGAAAACGGCAAAGTAACGAAGCGGCCAAGCAAATTCTTTCCCAGGGAAAGAATTTGCTTAAAAGCTGCTTCAGTATTTTGCCGTTTCAGGCTTTTGAGTTCCACCTAGACACATTCGAAAGAATGCATCTTCAGTCTTCTAATAGAGAACCTTTAATATTTACATTTGTTTCTGACCTGTTTTGTGAAGTTTCACCCCTTTTTAGGATGATTCACTCCTGTACCTTTCTCCAACTGTAGCCTAATGCCTCTAATCATTTTCGCCATGCCGTCTCAAACTTCATGCCCCTAGGATGTGCCAGTTCTGACTTCATGCCCATTAAACATGCCACTTCTGGCACCATGTCACTCGTTTGTCTCTTACACAAATAATAAGAACGCCTGGGTTTCATTCAGATGCTTTAATACATAGAAACACATCAGGATGCATAGAAGGATCTTTCAATATGAACTAACAGACAGAACTTATACATACATGTTGACATCTCAACAGCTAACTAAAAAATGGCAGTCAGGCTCGTACCTTCTCAGTATTTATACTCTAGTGCAAGCCCTTAGATAGCTTCTTAAAGGTATATATACACACTCATTGATCTACAATCAGGAATTCTGTTTACTGCTAAAAGGAAGGGAGCTGGGAAAAGGGTATTCTATAACCTCTGGAAATAATCTGCTGCACCCATGAACTTTTATAATCTCTAGCCAGGCTCTCTGGTGCATGGATAAATGACCCCTGATTGCCTCCAGGGGTGTACAATTGGTCCTCCTTTCAGTTGCAATTGTAGGATCTGTCAGACAAAGTATTTCTAGACCCTTGGTTTTGCTGGCCTCCTCTGCCATGTGGGTGGCGTCTTCCATTAGATTTCCCCCCTCTGCCCCTTGGTGGGAACTGTCTCCATGTGGATCTTGGAAGGGACTCTAGGACTTTCTGAACCACATTTTTCAACCACCTTATTGATTCCGAGAAAAGGTTCTTTGAGGAATTGAAAAAAATATATGCTCACAGCAGACAGGGTTTGACCTTCCTGCTCACATGTGGATAGTCTGTCTTTAACTTTGGGGCCAAACAAAGAACTTGCCACCCTTGAGGTACCTTAGGCTGCATGTGAAATGAGCCTCATGGAGGAATTTGAAAAAGACTGTATGGTAGCCAACGTGAGACAATCGAACTCTCTGCCTCAGAAGTAATGGTCCCAGACAGGGATTTGGTAAGTTCTTTAATCAAATCCCTCTGGAGTCTGGTGAAGCGTGCCAAATAATTCAGTGAATTAAGTGCAAAATTCGCTGAAGCATATACACACTTCCTGAATCTGTCAAGAGTCCTAGACCCCCTGTTAGGAGGATGAACAGCGGAACTTTGTTCTGCAAGCTCCTTTTTTGTGGCTGCCACAATGACCATGCCATCAACTGGTACTCCTTTGCTTCAAAATTCCCTTACCTTAGGCTGTGCCAGGACCCTGCCTGGTCTCTTTGTCATTGGCTCAATGAAATCGGGTTCATTCTACACCCACTGAGACATCAGATCAATGAGTTCATAGGCAGGTGGAGTCACCCAGGAGGTAGATGGGCCAGACCCAAAGGTTTCCAGGAATACTGATTCTTCTTGGGAAGGGTTGTCGGTAGACTAGACACCCCTTTGCTTGAGGATTTCTAGTATTTCTCCAAAGGAGACATCATCAGGTGGTGATCTTGGGAACCCTTCCCTCTCATACAAATCAGTATCTTCCATGATGAACTCTTGAGGAGAATCTAAGTGCCTGCTTTTGCACTTTCTCTTCCTTAGGGACTTCTTCAGTGGGATGCTCCAGAGAAGTACTGGAAGATATCAATACACCCTGCTGGGTATCCTAGGGACTTTGGGCTGCCTGTCCCTGTGGAAGAGGAAGATGAGGCTCATGATGCAAAGACAACTGCGTCTGGGAAGTTCGGGTAGAGAAAACTTTATCCACCACCTCAAAAGCAGAATGCCTTGGAGAGAAAGAGACTGATGGCTCCAAGAAGGCATGTTTCCGGATAGTCGGCTCCTTCCAACCAGACGGCAAACTACTTAAGGCAGTGGTCGGAGCTGAGATGCCCAGCACCAAGACTTCAAGGGGCAGAGACTGCTCTGACAACTTCTGACTCAACTCCAACACCTCGGATCCAGTGGCGACACTACTGCTCTGAGAGTCATCTGGTCTACTCAGAGAAGGGATCAGCGTAGAAGATGCAATGATCTTTGGATCTGATATGGACAGATCCAGGATTCACAGATCCAACTTCTCTGAAACCAAAGGTCAGATCGGAGGAGGAGACAAACTAGGTGGTGTAGTGCTAATGAAGGTCTCCGCACCCAATGGATTAGGAGCCAGGAAAACACCCATTTGAATTTGCTTTGTGAGAAATTTTCTCATCATCTTATCCACATCTGCTTCAGTCAGACTTCTGGAGGAACGAGAAGAGGAAGCAATGGACAAAGTCCTAGAATAGTGACATCTTTCCAGGAAAGAAGATGGAAGATGGGAATATATGGGATCTAGAGTTGGAGGAGACCAGATCTGAAGTGACCAATTCATCTGCTTTTTTGGATCCGAGGGGGTCAGATCCAACAGCATAGATTTTGAATCTGAAGTAGTCAGACCAGAGGATTTCATCTTCAGATCCAAAGGGATCAGATCCAACAGTTTTGATATTTTTAGAGGTGGATTCCAGCTCTGAGTAGAAGTACCTAAAGAGTCTGAGGGATGCTTTTTGGCCTCTTTTTTACTAACCTTCTTAGGGGTTTGAGACACAGATGCTTTATCAGAAGATGTTGATGGTAGTAATCCTCTCAAAATAAGTTTATTTCTGCAATCAGTAAGGGCCGTAGGATTAAAGCCCTTACATATTGTATGCAGAATCTAAATGGGCCGGGCCTAAACAATAAACACACATATCATGTGCATCCAATAATGGAATCTTGTGGCCACAGACCTTACATTTTTTCATACCCGAGGGTTTCCCGGCCATATCTAACAATAACAGGATAGTGTAAGAAAAGGAAGAATTTTTTTTTTAATTTCTAGATAAAAAAAAGAAAATGAAATATTACTGGCAATGAAAATTTAAGGGATCACCTCAAAGTTATAAAGGAAAGGGAAGGGAAAAGGAAGGGAAAATAGCAACTATGGTAATTAAAGAATACACTCCAAACTGTAGAAAGGGCAAGAGAGGATAAGATTCAATAAGGAATAAAGGCTAGAAATATGAAAAATACTTTTACTCACAAGAAACAATACATAGCAAGAGAGCTAACCATGACCAGGTTTGTATGAGAAGCAGCAAACAAGATCTGAACTATGGTAGGGGGCTAGTGTATTATGGATAAGGGAGGAGCTCGAGAGTTTCAGTGTTTGACAAGCTGGAAAAAGTGACTGAGTTGGATCAGAGGGTCAGATCTGAACCCATTTGTTGAGGAATGATTAAAAATGACAACATAAGATCAAAGCTTGTCCCAACTGTGAATAATCTTTAGAACAACTGATATGGTGAAAGACCATAGGTGTGAGAGCAGTAACTGTTCAGCTGATCTGCAATGACAGGGGATGTTCTTTAGATATGCATTGCTATCAGGAAGTGATGTGAAGATGTAGCCCATTCACAAACCCTCATGGCTTCTAAGCAAAGAAGCTATGATTGTGTACCACCCAGCCTGTTAATGTACCATCATACCACTGCCATGTTGCCTGAGTGGCTGGGCATGGCACCTTGAGAAAGAAGGTTGTGAAATGCCTGCAGCACTAGGAAGACCACTCTCATCTCCAAGACATTCATGTGCAATTAGGCCTCCAGTGCTCTCCACGTCCCTTAGACCATCTTGTTTAAGTAACATATCCCTTAACCTCAAAGTGACTGCATATGTGGTTAGAGTGGCTACTAGATGGAATTAAATAAATAGGCATCCTAAAGTAAGGTTTTCTGGAAGTGTCCATCAAGACAGGTGTTTCCAACATTACTTTGACAGCCTTACAGCCTATTATGGATTCTGCTGATTGACACCATTGCACTTTTGGTGTCAATTGAAGTATCCTTATGTGGAATCTGGAATGTAAAATACATTGTACTGTAATAGCCATTAGGTCAAGATCTTTTGAGAACTGTGGCTATATATACCTTTGACCAATGGCAAAGATTTTTGATGGCCTAAACAATGGTTGGTATTTTATCCAATGGTAAACTAGCCAGTTGTCAAACAGTATTGCTTTGGTATCAAAGGTGGCAAATGGATATGGCAGACAACTGTACTTTGATGGTAGAGTGGCTGGAACCTCCCTTGAACAATAAAGACAGGATTGCAAAACATCTGCAACAGAAATGGAATACAGATCAAATCCTTGACTGGTGGCCTCGACAGACATACATTTCCATTTACTCTTATAAATCGTTTGTGTAGACTTTCTGAGAAGCAGACAAAATGTCCATTACATTCAATGGAAGGGAAGTATATGTAGCCATTAAGGACTCAGGAGAAACCATGCAACTAGCTTGAGGTTGTGAAGGTCCATGTGAGGCTGACTGGAGGGGTATGCAGGAAGATCCAATTGTGGATCTAGAAGCCAAGGGGGTTTCTTCAAAATGAGGCTTGAGCAGAGAAAACCAGATCTGTCTGGGCAAGTATGGAGCAATGAGAATTACCTGAGATTTGCAAGTTGATGTCTTCTGTATAATCTTGATTTTTAACGCAAGGGGGAAAATCATAAAGACGACTGGGGGTACTGGAAGACTCCAGCATAAATCAATGACTATCCTTCTGTAGGAATTAGGGCAAAGTAGCTACTGCACTTAGCAACGGAAGGAGAGGCAAAAAAGTTACCACAAGGCTGGTCCCAGTGACTAAAAATTTCTTGATCCACTGATGGATTGAGAGACCACTCATAAGGCATTAGGATAGATGTGGTGAGCTTGTCCCCTAGCCAGTCAGACTTCAACAGAATGTGCACTGCCACTAGAAGGTGACCCAAATCCAAAGCCCTATGCCATACTAACAGGCAAGATTTTGTTTCTCTCAGATGTATCAAACTAGCCACATATTTTCCATTTGTATGGCTACCACTCCTGAAGGTAAGAGGTCCTGAAATTGAGGATCGCTCTCATCTCCCCTTGAAATGAACTGCCCGCCCCAGAGAGGAGGCATCCATGATTATTACTGCTGTCATAGAAGGCAGAACAAATAGTCTTCCTGTCTGAAGGAATGGGGATGTCAGTCAATGTTTTAAATGATCCCTGCATAACTGAGTCAAATGAATGGTGGTTGAAGGTGAGACTGTTAGTTGTGACCAGTGTGTGGATAACATCCATAAAAGAATCCTTATCTGAAATCTGGGGTAGTGCAACACAGTAACTGCAAATGTCATGATGCCCAGAACTCTTAGGACCAGCACTGCTGCAGGGTTCTGATTATGATAAAGGATTTGAACTGATTGTTGAAGGGAGGGCCATTTTCTAGGATGAGGCACCCCTAACGTGAAGTTGTGTCCAAATGGCATTCGATGAAAGTAATTTGTTATAAGAGCTGAAGTTGGGACTTTTGATATGTTTACTGAGATACCAAAAGACAGGCAGAGCTGTAAAAAGTAGTCTTTGCCTGTTAGTAAGAGCTCTTTGGTTATTACACCTAGGAATCAAATGTCTATATATGGGAACACTCAAATCCCTTTTAGGAACAGGTGGGCTACAACTATTCCCATGCACTTGGTGAACACCCAAGGGGCTGTGGTGAGACTGAAGGCAGGGCTCTGAACTAGTAATGACTGGCACCTATCGGAAGTGTCGAAACTTCCTGGATTTCTTTGTGAAGTTTATGTGGAGGTAGGCATCCTGGAGTACATCCAGTCATTTGCTTTGAGGCAGGGCAAAACTGCTTAAACCCTGACTATACTGAATGGGGCTTTGTTGCAAACACATTTAGACTGCTGAGATTCAGAACTGGCCTGAATTCTTTGTTCTTCATTGGAACCAAAAAAGAATCTTGAATAAACTCCTGACCCTTTCTGGTCTGGTAGGACCTCCTAAATGGCCTTTTTTTGAAGGAGGTAAGAAACCTCTTGAAGAAGCATTCTCATTTGGTGGGATGGAAAATTTGTTAACAGTGGCTTCTGAGGTGATGGATTTTGGAAAAATTGTATGGCTATGACTAGACAGAGTCTGTGGAAGAGTCTAATCATACTTACTGTGAATCTCAAAGGATACAGCTCTACTCTGTCTATGACAGCCATGATGAATAGACTGAAGAGCTGAGAGCCATGATAAATAGACTGAAGAGCTGACAGATGTGTATCCTGGGGTGAAGCTGTTGTCGAAGGAAGTCCTGTCAACAGCCTGGGTGAGGAAGGCTATCATCAAATCCATAACTTCAAAGGTGGATCCAGAGCCTGAATGCATTGAGAGACCACTCATTGGGAATGACTCCTCCTCTGCTGAAGCAGAAGTGGGTGGCACAGGGAAGGGAAGCACTGATACTGAGGACCTAGTTGGCCTCAAGCTGAAGAGTGGCATTGCCAGCTTGAAGAATGAAGACCCCAACACATAAAACAGTTCAGGCATGTCATTTCTGCTGACAGTGTCAAAGATCAATGTTAAGAGATCAGCTCAAAATCAAAATGATATCAGTGAAGGGATTTTGCCCTGTCTCCACTGTTGTGCAACCTCAGAGTTTGTATATATAATTAGAAGGGGTATAAGGAGTGCTTCAAGGTTTGCAATCCTGCAAAAACATTGGTTTTGGATATGGTTAGATTTTGTTGACATTTTGTGCTTAGATATTTTTCTGTCAATATTAGATTATTTTAAGTATATGCATGCAAACGTGTGCGTTTAACATATCTATATATATATATATATCGCACTCCCTCTCTTTCTCTCTCTCTGTGTATATACATATATATATATATATATATATATATATATATATACACACACACACACACACACACACATATATATATATATATATATATATATATATATATATATATATATATATACACACACATACATACATACATACACACACCCAGAACACCGACAAAGCAATCACCAACACCACATAATCGACAGTGCAGAAACACGAATCACATGGTAAACGACAGACATAACTCACACACACAAACACAAAGTGATGTCCAGATGCACCATCCTCACAGCTTCTTTATCACCAGTTCGAACATCATCAAACACAGTTAGTCTGAGCCCTGGTCCAATAACCCCACTGTGGTTTTTGTTTTTCTGTCTTACATTTGCCTTGTTTCTGGTCGTTGCACTTTATGTCATCTTGAAAGAGGAAATGTCAGTGCAAGAGACAGATTCCCCATAAAGATCATCACAAGCAGTGTTGTTTGTTGTTCTGAGTGCCACATTCATACATCTACATCTTGACTTTCTCATTTGTCATTCTAGATGTTGTTAGAGAGTTTCAAGATTTACCTAGAGAACCAATGACTTAAATTGTTGGCTAAATATACCATGGAAGGATCTTCCTGGCTTGAGACCCAGCTTTCCACAAAGAAAAGGGCCAAGAAAGTCCAGTCTGATTCTTCGCCACCCCACCTCCACTCTGTCTGTGTTGCTGAAAAAAGCCCAGTGGAAAGTCCGGTTTCTTTATCAAATTCCTCTGCCATGACCACTTTTGAGGCCGGAATGGACTCAATGTCACACATGTTCATTGAGAGCCACCAAAATTCTTCAAGGCTGACATCCCACTCAAAAAGAAGCAAAAAAACTAAACATATTCCACCTGCTCCAAAAGATCCTCAGAGTCAGTGGCAACACTTCACTCAAGGCCTGTTTAATGCCCTTATGGCTCTCAAACCTCCACAGGTTCTTTCTGTTCTTGCTCCTGATCCCAAAAAAAAAAAAAAAAAGATTCTTCTAAGGAGAAGGATGCTGATTCTGATGAAGAGTCCCTAATTTATTCCTCCCAGATTCCTTCACCACATGACTATGGTTGTAATGAAGAAGAGTTTATCTGTCCTGACTCTGCTTTTAAGTAGAGTTCCTTTCTGGTACTGTTTTTTTCTGGATGGATTTTTTGATGGTGGGTTGCCCAGTCAGGTGTCTGATGTACAGAATGTATACATTAGCTTCTATCTCCTTCACCTCCACCTCTTGTATGATAAGTTTTATAATTTGCCCGAGGACTTCAAGTTTCCTTATAAGAGGCCTTTTGCTGACCCCTCTGTCTTGTCTGCGGTTTCTGATAAGCCTTCCAGATTGCTGCCTTCCACTAAATTGCCACCATCTGGTAAGGGCAGCAGAACCATGGAGAAACTGGGCAAGGTGTATACTTTTTCTACCCTAGCCTTTAGAACTGTTAACTTTCAGATATGACTAGGTAAGTTTTGGCTCTTCTGTCTCAAGCCTGTCGTTCTATTTCTGATCTCCTGGATTCTGAAGGAGAAAACTTCTGCTCTTGCTTTGCTTAGGATGTCCTCCCAAGTATCTCGCCATTCCATTAAATGCAGCTGATGCTTCATCTAGGGTTGCTGCTTTTGGATCTGTTTTGAGGAGGTATTCCTGGTTCAGACTTCAGCCTTTGCCTGATGACATCAAGGCTAAATTGATGGATGCTCCTCTGGTTAATAAGCATTGTTTGGTGCTGTTTCTGTGGAGTTGTATAAGCCCTGTAAGTAAAGGGCAAGGTTTTACAGGAACTAAAGCATATTTTTGTTTACCCTGTGACCAAGATTCAGAGGAATTATCCTAATAAGCCTGCCTTTGTACAGAGGCAGTCACGCCCTTCCTCCAGAGGTAAAAAGGATGGTAGAAGAGCTGCCCTGCTAAGACTACCCAAACTCATTCTTCTTAGAAACCTCATTTTCCTGACCAACCAGGTTCTGTCTGACCCTCCTGTTATTCTCAGTCAAATTCCTCTCTGTGTCTCTCCCTGTCCTTTCCTATTTGGGTAAAAGTCACCCAAGAATCCTGGGATTTTTTCCATAATTGCCAGGGTTATTTCATAGTTTGGAAATCTCTTTTGCCCCCTTTTTGGGCATTCCTCAGCCTCCTCAGGAACAACTGCCCTTTGTTTCCAGAGGTACTTCAAAGGCCTGTTGGCTTAAGAAACAATTCAAGAAGTTCCAACTCCTCAGGGAGGGAAGGGGTTTTACTCCAAAATGTTCTTGGTCCCCAGAAAAGAAGGCACCTGGAGACCCATTCTGGATCTTTCTCAGCTAAACACCTTTTTGAATCTCCCTTCCTTTCAGAGGCTTTCCCTTCAAACCTTGCTTCCTCTGCTACTTCCCCAGGCTTTTCTAGTTTCCCTAGATCTCAAGGATGCTTTTCCACACATTCCTATTCATCCCCTTTTTAGGAAGCTTTTATATTTCTCTGTTACTTCCTGGCATTTTCATTTTTTGCTTTGCCCTTTGGCCTCTCTACTGCCCCAAGGGTCTTTACCAAATGGCTCGCTCCTGTGTTGACTTTCTGCAGGATAAGGGGGATACAGGTTTTTCTCTATCTAGATGACCTGTTTATTCAGGTCTCTTCTCAAGAGACCTTACTTCAGCATTGACACTTTACCAATTCTCTCTTGCAAAGCCTGGTGTTTATTGTAAATTTCCAGACGTCATTCCTAAATCCTTCTCAGGATCTTGTTTTTCTGGGTTGCAGGATCCAGACTGTTCCAATGCTGGCATCCCTGCCTCCTCACAAGGCCTTAACTCTCATTGCTTTCTTTCAATCCCTTCTTCCTCTGGCTTCAGTCACATCCAGTGAATTACTTAGGGCCCTGGGTTACATAGCTTCCACCATTCCTATGCTCCCTCTAACCAAGCTCCACATGAGAAAGCTTTGTTTCTAAAGTCAGTTTGCCTTCAACATTCTCATCTGTTAGATTGTCTAGTCCCTCTACTTCCATGTCTCAAGCTGGACCTTTAGTGGTGGATTTATCAGTTGTCCCTCAACCCAGGGCTTCCTTTCCAACCTCCAATCCTCTCTCAAAATATGTTCATAAATGCCTCAAATGTGGGATGGGGAGCCTCCTTCTGTCCTCTGAAGATACAGTACCTTTGGTCACCCCAACAAAAGAAAGACCACATCAACGTCAAAGGGACAAGAGCTCTTCTGCTGGCTCTTCAGGCATTCCATTCTCTTTTTCTTCTGGTGCCCCACAGGATTCTCACAGACAATACCACAGTGATGTGGTATATCAACAAGCAAGGGGGAACAAGGGCTTATCACCTATGTGGGTTAGCCCCTCAGGTTTGGGAGCTGGCTATCCGGTATCTGGTGACCCTTCAGGCAGTTTACATTCCCTCAGATCAAAACATAGTGGTAGATTCTCTCAGCAGGTCCATAACATTATCTCATAAGTGGATGCTTCACAGGATGTGTTTCTGGGCATTGTCCACCAGCGGGATATTCCTCAAATAGATCTATTTGTCTCCCATCTGAATGCGCAACTTCCTCTACTTTGTGCCAGAGTCTTATGTCCTCTGGCCTAGAAGGTTGATGCCCTCTCTTGTTCTTGGAAGGGGATGTTTCTTTATGCCTTCCCTCCCCTTCCTCTCATTCTGAAAGTCCTACTCAAGATACACAACAGGATGCTCTTGCTGGTAACTCCTTTTTGGCCCAGACAGCATTGGTTCCCTCTTCTTCTGCATCTTGCCAAGAGCAATCATTGCAAGTTACCCGACAGGGTGGACCTACTCACACAAGACAAGGGGTCTCTCATCCAACCCCACCTGACAACTCTTCAACTGACATTGTGGATGAAAAGGTTTTGATCCCATACAGACACCTTTTTTTCTGAGGATGTGCTTCAGATCCTACAGGAGGCCAAGAAATACAATATTATGAAATCTTACTTACACAAATGGAAGAGATTTTCTGTTTGTGGTTTTTCTTGTAACCTGGCTCCACTTACTGTGGATGTTCCTTTGGTTCTCTCATGTGTGTAAATTGCTTAATGCTGGTTTGGTATATTCTTCTGTTAAGACCCATCTATCAACTACTTCTGCTTGTCTGCCTTTGACTCCCCCTTTAGCCTCTAGATTTGAGGCCAATTTCTTAAAGGTGTCCTTCACATTAGGCCTCCCAGAAGCCTGTCCCTCTTTCCTGGGACCTTAATTTTTTTTTTGAAAAATTATCTCAGGATCCTTTTGAGCCTGCTGCTTCAGCTTCCTTAAAGCATTCTTCTTGGAATACTGTTGTTCTTGTAGCCTTTACTTCTGCCAGACAGGTGTCTGAGCTGCAAGCCTTTGTGACTGTTCCTCCTTTTTAAGTTTTCTATAAGGACAGGCTGTCCCTTCGTACTAATCCTTCTTTTATGCCCAAGGTGGTTAATGAGTGGTCTCTTAATCAGTCTATTCATTTTTTTCCTTCTCCACAGTCTGATAGTGAGAAGGTTTTGCACACTTTGGATTTGCATAGACAACTCATATATTATTTAAACAAGACTAAAGCTTTTCATAAATCTGAACAGCTTTTTGTTTCTTTTTATGCTAGGTCTTTAGGTTTAACTGTTTCCAAGCAAATATCTAAAGCCACTTTTTTCTCTTCTTTTCATTGGAAGAGCCTTCCTTCTTCTGTTAAGGCTCATTCTATTAGGGCTTTGGCTTCTTCCCGTGCTTTTTTCAAAGGTTTGAATACTAATTCTATTCTTGAGGCAGCTACCTGGACTTCTGTGCATACCTTTGCCAAACAATATAAGTTGGGTGTGATTTTTAGGGCCAGAGCTGGTTTTGCTAGGACCATTCTCCATGGCTTCCTAGAGGGCTCTGCTGGCCCTTCCTCCTCCCAATCTTCTTCCTGAACTATTGAACTCTCCCCTGTTGTAAAGAATACTGCAACATTGATATGGAAGGACATAGTACAGTTGTGTAAAATCTAGATATCCTTCTCTTCACTTTTACAGTATTCTCTCCCACCCTCCTCTCCCTGGTCATTTTTCCTTCTAGATATGCTCGTTACCGACTAGTATCCTTGGAATGTCATTCCTGTTGGGGCTTTTCATTTCTGAGGATGGTACTTCTGGATGTCACCTTTATGTCCTACGTCGTGCATGAGTAGCAATACATGCGACGCATAGCATACCCATTACAACCTAAAGGCCTTTGTATATTGGCCAGATGTTGGGCTGCCCTTTTGAGGGGATCCTTTTGCAAAGAATACTACAACAGTGAACAGGAGGACATCTATTGCTGTTGTAAGATTTTACACAACTGTACTATACACACACACACACACACACACACACATATATATATATATATATATATATTTACATACACCCACACACACACAAACATATATTACACATACAATACATAACATACATACACACATCTGATATGAGGCTAGTATATACACAAAACAATATTTATAATTGATATATTACATTTTATAATATATTATTTTTAAAATTCTCCAAAGCCAGCAATACTTTTACTGCCATTCTTCTACAAATGAAAGTTATGTACCTATCATAATGCTAGATTCATGTTGTTTTGTTTTTGTCCTTTCCAAACTTTGTGCTATCAGGTCAGACGGAACCCAAAGTCGGGGCTTTCTGAGAAGTTTGAATACAGAACTGTGACTCCTACCCTACCCATTATTCCCTCAGATCCCCAGAGCACCTATATCAAGTTTGCCTGTTTACAGTCATAAGATTTTATCTCATAAAAAAATTACACAGGCTGGCTTAACATTGTGGACAATAATGGTGAAACCATGAAGAACAGCAAGAAACAGGCTGTCCACAGCCAAGCTCCTGGTCAGGTCCAGCTGTTTGACTGGATTCTAAAAATGACAATTTATTCTGGGGGACAGAGAGGGATGCTGAAACAGATGAAAACAAAACAATATGGATTTAGTGTTATAATAAGCACATAACTTTCGTATCAGATGCCTGTTTATGCCTGATTTAACCTTTGGAATGTATTCTGAAGCTACCAAAACAACTGGGTAGAATCAGGGAAGGATATTCATGAGAATGGTTGTGCCAGAGTATGTATGGGATCTGGACTGTATGTCCAATTAGTAGTGCAACACAAAGGTATGGACAATAGACCAAGTAACTGCAGCACAAATCTCATCAAGATGAACCCTTCCCATAAAGGCAGTGGAAGTAGCTACTGCCCGGGTGGAATGACTCTAAGTTGCCTTGCAAAGTCAGTCCCAATTTTTCATACACAAAAGTTATACAATTGGAAAGCCATCTGTATTGAGTTACTTTAGATAATCCTTCACCACATTTAGCTTTAGAAAGAGCAATGAAAACTAATGAGATTTCCTGATATAGCTTATCCTGTGTAAATAAAAACTGAGCTGATGATGGATATCTAGTAAGTGTAGAATATACTTCCCTTTGTTAGAAAACTTTGGGAAAAACACTGGCAGATTGATAGCCTGATTAAAGTTAGCTTCAAAGGTCACCTTTGGGAGATAGTGAGGATGTGTTCTCCAAGACAGCCTGTCCTGATGAAAAAAATAGACACGGGGGCTTACGTGATAAGGCTTGCAATTCACAGTTCCTCATTGCTGAAGTAACAGCCACCAAAAAAGTTTTCCAAGAAAGATATTTTAGCTCTACTGTAGAGGCAGGCTTGAATACAGCTTTTGTCAAAGACTGAAGCATGATAGTAACATCCAAAGGGTAACCAGATTCCTGATTGGCAGTCTTAACAGGAAGGTTCACTTCAGAAAAGCTTTTGAAATCTTTAGAAAAATAACAGAATTCTGACTCTCCCATATGTGAAAATTAGAAATGGCTGCTAATTGGTTGAGAAACTGGGTCATTTGTAAAACCTCTGATTCTGTGGTCCGATTCTGCCTCTGGTGTAACAGCTGTTAACATTATTCACTCCCTCCCACTTTGGGGGAAGGGGGGATCTGTCTACAGGAGCATCTTGGCTAAATCCCTGGGATTTTAAAACCTCAAGTTCCTCCCCCTTTTTTGCTTCCCAGAAAATGTCATTTGTGTTGTGGAAAAGTGGATTCCAACCACAGCCAGGGTTTTATTTATTTATTGACATTTGATTACCAGGAAAGTCTGACTGGATAGGAGCTCATTTTCAGCAGAGGTCAGGGGAGAAAAGCTCCAAAGTATTAAAACACATTTTAGAACAATAAGTTTACAATCTTCAAAAATAATACAAAAAACATCTGCAGTTTAGTTAAGTATACCAAATTATACATAGTATGAAAAAAAGAAGTTATGTACTTACCATAACATTCCATTTTGTGTTGTCCATCTCGACTTTTATTCTCACTGATGGGTCAGATCCAATGTGTCGGATCCATATCGGCCTTTTCAAAAGCTCATGGTCTTCAGCAAAGCTCGTGGGCATTCTTCCCTACCCATAATGTAGTTCCTCAACTTCCTCAGATCTTGTTTGCCTGTCCAGAAAACATAAGGTGAGCAAAAACTTGTCTTAAATTAAATAACACACACAGGAATTATATTTATCAATGGACAGAGGTAGTATTTCTGAGGCTGTGGAGATCTATGAATCCAATATCAACCCGGTCTCCCAGGAGTTTTGAAAGGAGGCATGGAGGGTGGGTTGTGAGAATAAAGGTCAAGATGGATAACACACATGGAATGTTATGGTAAGTACTTAACTTCTTTATATGTTGTTGTTAATCTCGCCTTTATTCTCACTGATGGGACTGCGTCCCACGCAACCTGACTCTTGGGTGGCTCAAGGGAGAATACTTCTCAGAACCATAGAACCAAAAGAGGCTCTGCTCCGGCAGACCAAATCCAATTTGCACTGACTACTAAAAGTATGAGATTTTGCCCATGTAGCTGCAGCACAGATATTATCCCAGGGTAGCCTTGCTTGGAAAGCTGCAAATGTAGCTACTGACCTGGTGAAGTGTGCCTTAACAGGAAAGGGAAGAGTCCTGTTTTTAAAGTTGTAGATGTAGAATATACAAAAAGAGAGCTATTTAGATAGGGTAACTTTTGTGACTGGTTGACCTTTTCTAATTTCAGAATAGGATATAAAGAGTTGGTCCGATTTCCTGATTCCTGAAGTTTTGTGCAAGTAAAAGCATAACTGTCCATGTACATCCAGAAGATGCAAAGAGTATTCACCCTTGTTCTCGTACTTCGGGAAGAAGACTGGCAGTTCAATAGATTGATTTAGGTTACTTTGCAATACAGCCTTTGGAAGAAAGGAAGGATTAATGCATACAGAAACTCTGTCCTTATGAAAAACAAGGTATGGGGGTTTGGTAGACAAGGTTTATAACTGAAACTATTCTGGCTGAGGTAACAGCCACTAAAAAGAGTGTTTTCCAAGACAAAAACTTTAGTTCACATGTGGCCGAAGGTTCAAAGGGGGGGGGGGGGGCAAGTGATGTTTGTTAGTATAAAATTCAGATCCCAGGGAGGAGTTGGGTTTTTGTATGGGGTGTAATCATCATTGTTCTCTTCAAAAAGGCTTTATAGAATCTGTAGGACATAATCGTACAGCCGTTTTCTCCCATATGAAAATCTGAAATTGCTGCAGTTGGACTTTAATAGTAGAAGCAGCAGCAGCATCCTCATGAAAAAGTTTCGCTAGGAATTCCAGTATAGAATGTATGGGCGCAGAAAAGGGATCTATCCGATTTTCATTCACCCATAATACAAACCTATTCCATTTACTCTTGTACAATATTCATGTAGAAGTTTTATGGTAGGACAACAAAATATGTTTTACTGGTGAGGAGAGAAGAGGAAACCTGGCTATCAAGGGAAGCAGAGCAGCCAAGCTGTCAATTTGAGGTTGTGTAGACTGGGATGTCCCATTCCCAACAGATGCATCAAAAGGTCTGGAGCTGGGTCCAGACTCCATGGTTCATCCAGAAGATGAGGCTGTAGGAAGGGAAACCAGATTTGATGAGGCCAATAGGGTGCAATTAGGATTATAGTAGTCTCCAACAGACTTGCTTTCTGTATTAACTTGGGAATCAGAGGTATTGGAGGGAAAGCATAGAGGAGTCCCGGAGGCCAATTGTGAACAAGTGCATCCCTAGATGACTCCCACATGGGAGGGATCAGGGCAAAGTAGCTGCTGCATTTGACATTGGTGGGTAATGCAAAGAGATAGCAGCAAGGCTGGTCCCATTTTGGAAAACCTCTTCTGCAACTTTCTGGTTAAGGGACCACTCGTGTGGCCATAATATGGTCCTGGTCAATTTGTTTGCAATCATGTTGGATTTTCCCGGAATGTTTGTTGCAATCAGAAAACAGTTGGAGGTTGTTGCCCATTGCCAAACCCTTAGAGCTTCTCGACAAAGGGGATAAGATCTGGTTCTTCCATGTTTGTTTATGTACCAAACTACTGACATGTTGTCTGACTGAATTGGTATCGTTACCTAAAGAAGAGTACCCTGAAATTCTTGCAATGCCAAGAGGACTGCCTTCATCTGTAGGATGTTTATGTGCAAGTGAACCTCGTGTTCCTGCCCGATGCCTTGTCTTCTACACACTTGAAAATAAAACACGAAATTCAAGCAAATAACAGATCACAGCAGCCCCCGCTTAAAACAAATAATTTAATGAAATGTAAGCCAAACTGTAAACAAACACTGTCACGTATAAAGCACTTTTCGTCTGGTAAGGTTACCAGTCTTCTTCAGACACAAATACAAGTATTTAAAATTCTCCTTTTATAACCACCTCAACAGTCATATGGTGTACTGATTAAATTACTTCGTGCAGTTAACCCATACTATGCATAACGAATTTTCCAATGCACGATAGTCACAAATGTAATTTATTAGTCTCTACTACTCTATATAAAAATACATACATATATATATATATATATATATATATATAAATACCTGATACTAATTAAATACATAAAAATATCAACGTATCAAAAGATAAAAGTGTATTAAAATATATAAATATAGATTTTATATATATATATATATATATATATATATATATATATATATATATATATATATATATATATATGTATATATAAAGCAACTCATTTTATATGATGGATTCACATTAATAATTTCACTTTGTTAAATGTTCATAAGATACACATAAATAAAAATCAGTGTAAATAAGTAAAGTCCCACTTATCTAAGTAAACTTTTCAATTTAAGAACACAAGCTAGGGAATAGATTTCATTAATCCCTGGATATTGGCAAGAATCTAATCGGAGTTGCCACATCGGTTCACGTTCTTCTAACAACAAGCTTGATGGTCCCCCTCTATGGTTATCATACATTGAAACCTGATCAATAACCCTAAATTTAAAGGAATGGAGGGGGTACTCACCGCAGTGCTTGGCTAATGCATTTTCTGTTTTTTGTTTACCTATAGCGTACACATGTTCATAAATACACTCCCTAAGTTTACAGTCGGTTTTACCAACATAGAAAACTGTATACCCCTGGCACTGTGCAAGATAAACTATGGACTTGGAGTTACTTCTGTGTAGTTGAGTAACTCCTATTCCTCACTACAAATTTTTGTCCTATGTCGATGTATTTGCAATAACTACATGACTCACAGTGAAACATACCTGGATTCCTGTTTGTAGTCACTAACTGGGTCTCAATCCAGTTTTTCAAATTCCTGCCCCTTTTATAGATAGTCACTAGTCTATCTCCTACTTTGTTCGCTATATCCCTGTCAGTGGCTAATAGACGCCGATTCTTAAATAATATTTTTTGTATTTCTTTAAAGAAAGTGTTAAATGTAGTAATAAAGCTAAGGGTGAATTGAGATTCATTATTATGAGGATTAGTTCTACCAAGATTCTCTGTCCTTGGACTACAGATGACAGGTTCCTCCTGTACTGTTTGTATAGTATTTATAGTCCTTCCTCTTTTCAAAATGGATTGATATACCCCTATCTCACATTTTGTTTGGACTTCTATCACTATTTCACTTACAAATCCAGTTGGATATCCTCTATGTACAAACATTTGTTTCAGGGTTTCACATTCTTCCTTAAAGTCCCCTTCATTAGTAACCATTCTTGCCGCCCTTACCAATTGACCCTTAACAATAGATTTCTTCTGGTGGTAAGGGTGCAAACTAGTAAAGTGCAGGAATGAGTTCGAATAGGTGTTTTTTTATATATTCTGGCACTATATCTCTGGTTACAGATATCTTTTTTTCAGTTCAATATCTAAATAGTTGATTTCAGAGTCCTGGTAATTACTAGTAAATTTAAAAAAAAACTAGTAGTGTTGTTAAAGTGGTTAACAATCTCATTTGCTACTGTACCATTACCTCTGATGATGAGAAAAATATTGTCAAGGAACCTCGTATAAAAGTATGTGACACCTATCATGAGTTCATTCTCAAAAATTAATTCATGTTCCCAGTGGGCCATGACTAAGTTAACAAAGCTAGCCTCGCATGGCAAGCCCATGGCCACACCGTTTTTTGGTAAGTATATCTCCTTATCAAATAAAATAAAGTTGTTCTTTAAGATAATACCCAAACGTTCCTCAATCATTCTCTGTTCTATTTCAAGTGCCCCTTTAATTCTCATCATGTCTACTACCCATTCGATCCCTAGTTCGTGGGGTACTGAAGTGTATAGGTCACATACATCTACTGTGGGAAAATTAAACTCACCTTCAAACTCCAAAGTGTTAATATTAGCTAAGAATGTCCATGGGGTTGAGGGGTAATAAAGGGATGGCCTTGAGATACTGAAGGAGAGTGAATCCACCACTCAAGATCTTTTTTGCAGGAGTTGGTTATAAGAATCTTGTGGGACGTTGGTAGTTCCAGGATTGACCACTGGGTGGAAAGCAACCACTGAAGAATCCTCATATGTAGGAGAGTTAGGGGAATAAGTACAATAGATGCTGCCATCTTTCCCAAAACCTGAAGCACTTTTTTTGCAGTGGCTCGAGTTTTCTTGATTAAGAGTTTCACATGTAAGTGAAGAGCGCTCTGTTGTGAGGTAGTCCTGCTATCATTGTAGTTGTATCTATCTCTGCTCCTATAAATATTAAGTTTTGAGAAGCCTCTAGAGCAGATTTGTTGTAATTTATGGTAATGTCTAGAGAGGAGCAAAACTGAAGTGTTTAATCCCTGGCCTGTAGCAGGAGATGCCTGGTCAGGGTGGTTATGACCCAGTCGTCCAGATATGAAAATACTCAGAATCCTTGGCATTTCAGGTGAATTGCCACTACTGCCATCCATTTGGTAAACATTCTGGGGACTGTAGTGAGCCCAAAGGGCAGAGCTCGAAACTGGATTTGACTGGCTCCTAGCTGGAAGTGCAAGAATCTTCTGGATCACCTTTCCATTAGGATATGGTAGTATGCATCCTGAAGGTCTATAGAGCACATCCAATTATCTTTTTCCAGGAATGGAAGTGTCGACTGCAGTGTCACCATCTGGAACTTGGTCTTCTTCACCGATTTGTTTAGTTTGCTGAGATCCATGATTGGTCTTCAGTCCCCTGTTTTCTTTGGAACTAAAAAGAACTTTGAGTAAGCTCCAGATCCTCTCTGGTCTGCGGGGACTTCTTGGATGACTCTTTTTCTTAGCAACTTTTGAATTTCTAACATTGCTTGTTCTTTTTGACTGGGTGGAATGTCTAGAACGGAGTTGTTTATGGGAGTGGGCTAGTTGAAGGGCATCACATATCCCCTGGATATTATGTCCTGCACCCATATGTCATTTATCTCTCACCAGGTTTTGAGATGCAATGACAATTGCCCCCTGACTGCCTCTAGAGGTGAACAGTCAGCCACTCCTTCAGGAGCACTGAGGTGGTCTGCCAAAGAAAGATTCTCTGGAACCCTGATTCTGCGGGCTTCCTCTGCAGTGAGGATGGCATCTTCTGTTGTTATTCCATCCTCTGCCTCTGGGGGAACAACCACCTGGTTTGTCCTGGTAAGATCTCTGTGATTTTTTGAACCACATTTTCCCACTACCATTCTGACCCTTTGGGAATGGTCTGGTAGGTGGAAAAACATACTGCCAGGGCAAACAAAGTCTTACCTTCCTGTTCACACCTGGTCAGTGTTTCCTTTACTTTAGGCCCAAAAAGAGATGAGTCATCAAAGGGAGTGTTAACAAAGGAAAACTTGAAGGGCTCTGCGAAATCACAAAGATGTATTCAGGCCTGTCACCTAATAGAGATGCCTGAACCCGCGGCCCTACTTGCTCCATCTGCTGCATATGAAATGAGTCGTATGGACAAGTTAACAACGGAACTGAGAATTGTGTGTTGACCTTTTCTGCCACTGCATCAGCTACATCCCCCTGGAGGGATCAGGATCTATCATGCACTATCACAAATAAACTAAAAATTTCAGCACAGGTGGAAAAACGTAGAAGATACGAAGATAAATATAAAGGAAAAGTACAAATAAGCAATTTATTGATGACCCAAAAAGGTTTTATAGAGAACTGGGAAACAAGGTAAAAGGAATTGAAAGACTGCCAAAAAAAAGAAAAAATAGATACATTTTGGAAAAGCATCTATGAAGCTCCTGTGGAACATAAAGATGCTAAATGGATAGAAGTAGTAAAACAAAGAATAAGTTTAAAGACACAGTATATGAAATGAGAGAAGCAACAGCTAGAGAGATTGAAATAAAGTTAAGAAAAGCCTCTAATTGGAAACCCCAGGCCCAGATGCAGTACCTAACTTCTGGTTAAACGTATTAACATCTTTGCATGAAGATTTAGCCATGAGTAAGAACTATTTATATGCACACCCAGAAAAGACACCAACCTGGCTAACAACAGGAAAAACAAAGCTCCTGCTTAAGAGTGAACCTGCAAGCTACTCTAAAAATTATAGACCGATAACTTGCCTTCCGACAACGTATACACTATACACAAGAATTGATGCCGACAGGGTTTATAGTCATTTAGAAGAAAACTCAATTATGGCAGTAGAACAAAAGGGCAATAAAATAAAGTCATATGGAACAAAGGATCATTTGTTGTTAAATAAAGTCATAGTGGAGAACTGTAAAAAGGGGAAGAATCTAAGTATGGCATGGACTGACTACAAAAAAGCATTTGATAGTATCCCTCATTCATGGATAAAAGACTGCTTAAAAATGTATAAGATACACCCTACACTGATCGACTATATTACAGTGTCCATGGAACAGTGGCAGACCACTCTGCAATTAACCCATGATAAAAGACAAATTATTATCCTAGGGATGAAAATTCAAAGGTGGATATTAAAGGGTGACTCTCTGCCACTGTTGCTATTCTGCCTTGCCTTAAACCCATTAAGCTGTTTAGTCACCAGCTTAGGCCATGACTATAATTTGGCTCCTAGAAAACAGCAAAATGTAAAGACTTCTCACCTTCTCTTTGTTGATGATTTAAAACTGTATAGCTCATCAGATGAGGAACTGAAAGGACAAACGCAGGTTGTCAAAACTTTTTCAGATGATATAAGAATGTCATTTGGTCTTGATAAATGTGCAAAAGCAATCTTTAAAGCAGAAAACTGCAACACCAGGAAAACACAAGTTTGGGACAAGAATGTGATATAAAAGAACTTGAGCAAGAGGGAGTGTATAAATATTTGGAAATTGATGAAGGATCAACAATAAAACATGAACAGATGTGAATAAAACTTAGTAAGGAATAGTTTAGAAGACTTAAATTAATCCTAAAAACAGCGTTGACATCTAGGAACAAAATCCAAGCTATAAACCAATTTGCTCTTCCTGTCCTAACTTATAGTTTTAGAATGATTGACTGGCCCCAAAATGTGGAACAGATTAGATAGGAAAACAAGAAGGATGCTTCATGTTCACCAAATAATTTATAAAAATCAGTGTATACCAAGATTATATATTCCCCGTTCCGAAGGAGGTATGGGCCCTCCTTGAAACTGATTACATGTATAGATCTGGAATCATGGGACTCCATACATATCTGCAGACCTCACAAGACCCAAACGTAGTGAAAGTTTTGAAACATGAGGAGACTAAATCTAAGATAACTTCTCTGCTTAATTTAGCAGAAGCATATCGGTGTTAAGCAGGAATGGAAATCAAACCAGAAGTAGATAAAAAGCAGGCAGCAACTGAATGTGCCAAAAAAACAAAGAAAGAATATAAGGTGAAGGATCAGATGAAAAGGCAAGAAATGTGGAAAATACATAAATATAGCAGCAAGTATAGAAAGCTTCTGGTAGAACCTCATGTTGATCAGGAATGAACCCAGGAATGGTTAAGGAGAGGTGAATTCAAACCAAGAGATGAAAGGTTAATATTGGCGGCCCAAGATAGTGGACTGCGTACACGTTGGTTTACAAAGTCCATTGAACATGTGAGAGAAACAGACAAATGTAGGTTTTGTAAATCCAAATTGGAAACAGTCGCACACCTCGCTCCTGGTTGTGATATACTAATGGCATGACTGTATACTGAAAAAAGAAGTTATGTACTTACCATAACATTCCATCTGAGTAGTTAGACTTCATTTGTCATCAGCTTGTGGACTTCGGATCACCAGCATCAGATCTGAGCTCCAAGCTCCTCCCCTTACCCATAATACCACTGCATCTCCTTCCTTGCCTCAGATTGAGTTTGCCACCCAACACATGAGCCCAATCGACAATACCTGACCCAGAATTAAAAGCAAGAGGGCCGCAAAAGTACTATCTCTTGATTACTCAGGCGAAAGAACCCAATAAGGCCAGGGGGAAGGAGGGAGGGATGGTTGATGACAAATTAAGTCTAACTACTCAGATGGAACGTTATGGTAAGTACATAAATTCTTTATCTGAAGTTGTTAACTTCATTTGGTCATCAACCTGTGAGACAGAGTCCACAGCTACCATAGCCTTGGGAGGCCCTCATGGAAGGATGCTCCGCTGCACCGCGGAGCCACAGGATGCTCTCCCGCTGAAAATCAAGCCCAATTTATAATGAGAAATGTAAGTATGAGATGAGGACCAAGTAGCTGCTGAACAAATATTGTCCAAGGATACTCTGTACCAAAAGGCAGCTGACGTAGCCATGGACCTGGTAGAATGGGAATGAACCCTCCCTGGAATAGTCATAACTTTATCCTTGTAAACCTGCAGAATGCAAAGGGAAATACACTTGGCAATTGTCACCTTGGAAACTGGTTTGCCTAGAAGAGGTCTAGCGAAAGACACAAACAATTGGTCAGACTTGCGAAAGGGCTTAGTCCTGCGTAAGTAGAAACGTAATTACCTATGTACATCTAACAAATGTAGTTTATATTTCCCCTTGTTCTGAAAATTTTGAAAAAAGACAGGCAGACTGATTGATTGATATTTGACTCTGAAGCCCCTTTAGGCAAAAAGGAACGATTAGTCCAAAGTGAGACCCTGTATTTATGAAAAACTATATAAGGGGATTTAACAATTAATGCTTGAAGTTCTGACACTCTCCTCACCAAGGTGATAGCCACTAGGAAAGCTGTTTTCCAATACAAAAATGTCAAAGTCCACAGAGGCAGCCAGCTCAAAGGGCGGAGCAATTAACGCTTATAAAACTAAGGTAAGATCCCAAGGAGGAGTGGAATCCTTCACCAGAGGCCGTAAAAGGAAAGTCCCTTTAATGAAGGTTTTGCAAAGTCTGGAAGAAGCTTAAGACCCCATGTTTTCACCTACATGGAAATTATAAATGGCAGCCAGCTGAACATTCACCATAGAAGAACTGGCACCCTGCTGGAAAAGGTGTGCTAAAAATTCAAGAACTGCTGGCACTGGAGCTGTAAAAGGATCTAGATCCCACTAAGAAGCCCAGATCAAAAAATGCTTCCATTTACTACAGTAAACTCTTCTGGTAGATGACTTATGGGCTGCCACCAAAATAGACTTAATTGGGGAAGAAACTCTGGGAGTCCTGGCAATCAATGGAACTGGAGCAACCAAGCCGTGAGCTTCAGACTGCCCAGGTCTGGAAGAGGAATCCCCGAAGGATGCGAAATAAGATCCGGAATCAGATCCAAGATCCAAGGATGAGCTACCAAATGAGACCACAGACAGGGAAACCAGATCTGGCGAGGCCAGAATGGGGCAATGAGGATGACTCTGTTCCCAAACCGATGAGCCTTCTGCAAAAACTTTGTCATGAGGGGTAACGGGGGATATGCATAAAGAAGACCAGGAGGCCAAGCATGGACCCAAAATCTCTGGGGGACTCCCCCTGTGGGGGGATCAGCGCGAAGAACTCAATGCACTTCACGTTGGAAGGAGATGTGAAGAGACTACAGCAAGGCCAACCCCACTCGAGGAAGATCTGCTCCGCTACAGAAGGACTGAGAGACCACTTGTAAGGCATTAGGATAGTTCTGCTCAATTTGTCCGCTAGTATGCTGGGCTGACCCGGAAAGTACATTGCTGTCAGAAAACGGTTGGTGGAGATCGCCCATTCCCACACTCTCATGGCCTCTCGACAAAGGGGGTAGGATCTGGTTCCTCCCTGTTTGTTAATGTACCAGACCATTGACATGTTGTCTGTCTAAATCGCAATATTTCCCAGAGAAAGAAAGGTATGAACGGCCTGCAACGCTAATAAGACATGCCCCCCACCCTAGTCAAGGGGCATCCGTGTTCACCATGGCTTGGGGAGGGGCAACAACAAAGGACTGTCCCTCTACTATCTCCGGAGAGTGAAGCCACCAGAAGGGGGACTTCTTGCACGCCTCGCTTATGTGAATCGGATGAGTCAAAGGCCAATTTAATAAGGACCACTGGACCGCCAACATCCACTGTAGAACCCACAAGTGAAGACGAGCACAAAAAAGAAGAGTGATAGTGGCTGCCATGGATACTAGGGCTCTTAACACCACTGCAGCTGGGGGAAAAGGGATATTGAAGAATCGTAAGGACATGAAGATGAAGGCTCCGAACCCACCCTGGAGTCAGAAAGACTGGATTGCAATGTGTCTATTCTCGCCCCTATGTAGTCCAGGACCTGAGCCGGTTCTAGAGAGGAACTGGCTATATTTATAGTGATGCTCAGCAAGTCTGACAACTTCCAGAAATAGTCCCTGGCTTGACAGAGTAGATGCCTGGTGGGAGCCGCAAGGAGCCAATCGTCCAGGTACAGATAGACCTGTATGCCCTGAAGCCTCAGGTGAGCTGCCACTGCTGCCATGACCTTGGTGAACACCCTGGGGGCTGTAGTGAGACCGAAGGGTAGGGCCCAGAATTGGTAGTGATTGGCTCCTAACCGAAAGCAGAGAACCCTCATGGAGCATCTGCACATTTTTATATGGTAGTATGCATCCTGGAGGTCTATAGAGCACATCCAGTTGTTTTCCTGCAGGTAAGGCAGGATGGATTGTAAAGTCACCACCCGGAACTTTTCTTTGGCAACTGACAGGTTCAGAGTGGAAAGGTCAGGAATTGACCTGGAGTCCGCTGTCTTTATTGGCACCAAAAAGAACCTGGAATAGATGCCTGATCTGGAGTGATCTGAGGGGATGGGCTGGATGGTCCGTTTGCTTAGCAGCTTTTCTACTTCAATGGCTGCTGCCTCCCTTTGTGCGGGTGGAATGTCCAGGAGGTGCTTTGGGAGAGAGAGGGACATGTCACAAAGAGAATTGTGTAACCTCTGGATATTATTTGGAGCACCCAACGGTTTGTTGACACGGACTCCCACGCCATCAGATGCATAGTGAAATGGCTCCCAACTGCCTCCAGAGTAGAGCAGTTGGGCAACCCCTCAGAGCTGCTGCGCGGGTCTGTCCGAGAATGGCTCTCGAGACCCGAATTTCATCAGACCCCCCCTGCCTCTGGGTCAGCATCTGTCTTGTCCCCTTTTGCTTCTAGAGGAAAAGGAGTCCTGAGTGTCCCAGGAATACTGAGACTTCCAGAACCACATCTCCTTTTGCCCTCGTTGATTCCTGGAGAAGGATCTTTGGGCGTTAGAGAAGATTCTGAAGGCAGACAGTGTCTTCCCGTCCTTCTCACTCTGGACTAGTGTGTCATGGACTGTCTTCCCAAACAAGGAAAAGCAATCATAGGGAGCATTCGCAAAAGAGGCCTTGAAAGGTTCCATGAAATTACATAGCCTGAGCCAGGCGTGTTGCCTCAAAGCAATGCCGGACCCTGCCGCCCGTGCCGCTCCTTTGGTGGCATGAGAAAGGAGTCACATGGATGTGTTGATAACCACTTTCAAAGTGGCCATTCACGTAGAGAATGTGCATTTATCCTCTGGTGACATGGAGTCCGGGGAAGACGCAGTGAACTCTTTGATCAGATCACGCTGCAGTCTGGTAACATGGGCCATATAGTTCAGTGCCCTTATACAAAAGGTGGCTGAAGCATAAGTCCACTTTCCCAACCGGTCCATCGTCTTGGACTCTTGGTCTGGGGGATGGATCGTGGAACTCTCCTGAGCCAGTTCCTTTTTCGTGGCAGCTGCTACGACCATGGCATCCACTGGGGACTCTTTATTCCAGCTTGGTCTATCCAGCGAGGGGGGGGCTCAAGATTTTATCTGGACATTTTGGTATTGGCTACATGGTGTCCAGTATCCATGCCTTGGTAGTAATGAAGTCCACCAGGGGGTCTGAAGGAGATGGGCCCGTGTTAAATGCCTCCAGAAACACCGACTCGTCTGAGGAAGGCTTGGGGGCAGACCACCCCCCCCCCCACTGGTGCAGGATCTCCATGATATCCCCAAATGAGACATCCTCGGGGAGTGATCTTGGGGAGTCTTTCCCTTCCTTCAAGTCGGTATCTTCCATGACGGACTGGGGGGGAGGAGTCCAAGTGCCTCCTCTTGCACTTACATTTGTGAGGAACCTCTTCGGTGGGACTCTTCGAAGAGGACTCAAGAACCTCTTGGGGTTCCTTGTGGGGAGCAGTCTGGGGCATGTCCATCACGGGCTGTCCCTACATGGGCAGACTGGCAGAAAACACACCCAGAATAGAGGGGGACGGAGCACACTCCGAGGAGATAGTCAGGGGCCTTGATCCATTAGTGAAAACCCTTTCCACCACATCAAATGCCAAGGAGGAGCGAACCTCATGAACTGACAGAGAGGACGCTCTCCCTGGATCTGACATGGGGATCAGAGCCGAGCCTGAAGGCGGCAAGGCTCTGAGGGGTAGGTCTCGGCCCGACAAAGTTGGAGCTGAAGGGAAAAAACCCAAGCCCTCAGATCAGACGCCCAGGCTATGGATCTGAGAGCTTGGATCTGACCCAGTCGGATGCGCTCAAGGTAACTGCTGGCATCAAGGTAGGTGGTAGCATCGGCGCCAACCCCCTGATTCTGGGACCATGTGGATCCAGGTACTCCGAAACCGGAGGACGGATCGGAGAAGGAGCAATTGGTGCAGATAATGGCAGTGAGCTACCCCCTCCAAAGGGAGAGGGAGCCAGCAAGACCCCCATCTGAAGCTGAGTGCGAACAAACCTTCGCATCAATCTGTCCATGTCGGCTTCAGAAAGGCTTCTAAGGCTTTTAAGGCCCTGGAGTTAAACCCTGCACATATGGTGCACTCAGTGCTCAAATGAGTAGCCCCTAAACAAACAACGCGTAGTGTGTGGCCATCCACAGGGGATAACTAATGGCCACACACACTGCATTTTCTAAAGAACAACTTTTGTTGATCTGCCATAACAGTGTCTGGCTACCCAACTCCAACACTCAGATACACAGTCAAAATATGAGGCAGGAAAGGAGAGGAGAGGGCCTACAGTACCCTAGACTAACCACAAACTACTATAGACTTTTTTTTTTAAACTAACACTAAACCTCAACGGAAGACGCGAGGGGAGGAATAAAGGGACCTAAGAATTAGGAAACACATGCACTTTCACACAAAAACCCCAAAACACAGTCTTACCACCTGGAGCTCAGTGATCATGATGCAGGCGAAGCTGCGGCAAATGAGATCTGAGGGAGGGAAGGAGATGCAGTGGCATTATGGGTAAGGGGAGGAGCTTGGAACACAGATCTGATGCTGGTGAAACTGCCGTCTCGGATCTAGTCCAGATCCGGAGCCCACAGGTTGATGACCAAATGAAGTTAACAACTTCAGATGCATAATAATGTGATAAGACTGTTGCACTGGAGATTATGCAAACATTATGGTATTAAAGTGGCTGACAAACATTGGAAACATAAGCCACAAAGCATCATGGAAAATGATGAAGTTCATATCACATGAGATCACCCATTACACCAACAGTTCAAAAGACAGATGCTAGAAAACCAGTTATAGTGGTCCAAGGAAAGAAGACAAAAGTAGCATTGATCATTGAAATTGCCACACCTAGCGACTACACTGTGTTGTGTACAGAGAGAAATAAAGTCATAAAATATCAGGATTTGCAGGCAGAAATGACAGCAATGTGGAAGAAACATACCCAGACAGTTGCAATAGTAGTAAGAGAAACAGGTCTTATAGGGTCTGTAATATTCTTGTTTGGCCTCCTAGGAGTGGGTTCTATGGAATCTGGGTCTCCCAGGCCTTCCGAGTGATTAAATGAATAACTCAACGGAAGGCAGAGTCATCCAGGAGGTTGAAGGGTGTGATCCAAAGGCCTTCATGTATACTGACTCCTCAGCCGAAGGGGACGAGGACTGCCAGTCACATCTCTGTTTCAAAATTTCTAGAATCTCTCCAAAAGAGACGTCCTCAGGAGGCAACCGAGGGGACTCTTCTGCTTCATTGAGGTCAGTATCTGAAGTGACAGACTCCTCTGGGGAGTCTAGATGCTTCCTCTTGGATGATCTCTTCCGAGGGACTTCCTCAGTGGGGTATTCAGGGGAAGTTTCGGAACATGGGGGAGTCCCCTGGGGGACATCCTGAGGACTGGGATCTCTGTGGTCCTGTGGATGGGGGTTAGAAGATAAATACACCTGCACCAACAAGGGAAGAATATCCAATGAGGACTTGCCTGAGACGGACAGGCAGTCATCACCCTCCTCATAACTTTGAAAGCAGTCTGAACTTGCTCCGAGGAACTCCCCGGACCCGACAAAATGTATGTTGGGCCCAAAAGAACCTGCAGAGCAGAAGACAGATGCTCCGAAGATGAGGTGGGAGCAGAACCCATCTGAGCCGAAGCCCCAAGAGGGAGGGTCAGATCCAAGCCAGCTCTGAGGACCCGACTGGTGAGTGTTGGCTCCCAGAGGTTTCCTGCTCCGATTGAGCAGAGACGCTCAGGGCAGACACTGGTTCCGAGGAATGAGCAGGTCCCAGACCCGATACAGACACTAGTTGGATATCTGAGGCTTCCGGCTCCAAAACCAAAGGACGGATCAGAGGAGGAGCAGATGCCAAAGACATAAGATGAGTCTGATCAGACTCCTTTGAATTTGGATCCAAAAGAAGCTTGGCCAAGGCAGGTGTCTTGAGAAGCTTCTGCACCACCCTATCCACATCTTCATCACAGAGACTCCTAGTTGACCTGGTAAACAGCATTGGGAATTTGGATTTGGTCAAGAATGGAGAAGGGAGCCAAGAAGTAACTGGCTCCATAGGTTCATAGATTAGATTAGTACTAGGCTAACTGCCCTTGCAAGCCATTTTTAAGCCTAGCCAATTATCCCTTGTGAGAATCAAACCCTGTACCTTGTGTTTGTAAGGCAAATACCTTAACCATTAGGCCACCCTCCCAATCCAAAGATGGAGACTGGCTCCAATAATAGTATTCATCAGGTAATGGATCTTTGGAGCTGAGCAGTCAACAGAGGATCTAGGAGCTGAGGATTCTGTCTGCTCCAATGAAGTCCCTGCTCCGGAGGTTCCTGTCTGCTCTGAAGGTAATGTTGGAGTGGACACTTTAGGTTGTTTTGCTTTTGGCTCCAACGAGGATTTCAGAGCCAGAGAATGCCATTTTACCACTCTCTCTGACATCCGATTTTGGAGAGGAGGGATCAACAAATATAGCCTCAGAAGACGGGGGTTTTAGTAACTCCTTCAAGATCAACTTATTCTTATGTTCCATAAGTGCCCTCTGGTTAAATGCATGGCATATGGAACAGGACTCCTGTAGATGAAGAGGCCCCAAACAGTAGACACATAACATGCGTAAGTCACTGAGGGGCATCTTTTTACAGCACTTCTCACATTTTGCAAACCCTAAGGGCTTTCCTTCTTTTTGAGACATAGTGGCAAAAGAGTAGTTAGCCAGAACTGAAAAACAACACACTAAGCTAATTCTAGATGAAGAAGGAAAAGGGAAAGGACCTCTTTCCTGTTTTTTTTTTTTATCTTTTTTTTTGTACAACAGCAGCAGCCAGGGTTGGGAGGATAAGTCCTCTAACTTAACTGGATTTAAGTTAACCGCCCTCTAACTAAAACAGATGGTCACTGGAAAAGTAGAGAAAGAATTAACTAACAAACACTGCCTACAAACGAGGGGAAAGGAAAGGGAACACACTCCAGCTAAAAATCGTCAGATGTCCTCCAATTTAAACAGATGCTAACAGAAAGAGAAAACTTATAAGGGGAAGGAACACCCTCTAACTGAAATGGGTGTAAAGTTAGATGTCCTCTAAATTAATCAGATGCTAATGGGAAGGGGAAAAACTTATTTTCACAGGGGAAGGCTCTAAACTAATGAAAAAATTAAGGTATACATAACTATAAAGATAAAGGATACCTAGAGACTAACAAAAGTAGTAACAATAGAAAAAAACTTAGCCCAGAACTTGCTAGAAGATCCTTCTCGCAGCACGGCAAATAAGATCTGAGGAAGTTGGGGAACTGCATTATGGGTAGGGAAGGATGCCCACGAGCTTTGATGAAGACCCTGAGCTTTTGAAAAGGCCAAGACAAATCCGACCCATCAATGGGAATAAAGGCAAGACTGACAACAACACATAAAGAAGTTATGTATTCACCATAATGTCCCATCTGTGTTATCCATTTTCATTCTTCCTCACCTTATGGGTTCGGATTCAGTCCTTCAGACCAACTTGGCTGTTGCAAAAGCTCTTGGCAACCAGAAAACTTACAAGCTACTCTCTTTCCCACAATGTAACAACTCAGATCTTGTTTGCTAATAATAGTATAAAGAAATATTACAGTTATAGAGAGAGGAGACAATATCTGGAGCTATGTACAAAGAAAGTGACACACTTAAAAATACTTGCTCTTCCAGGAGTTTTTAGGGCAGGGGACTGGTGGGCGGGGAGTTGAGTAAGAATAAAAATGGACAATACAGATGGAACATTATGGTGAGTACATAACTTCTTTATCTGAAGATGTCAATTTTCATTCTTACCTCAACTTATGGGACAAAGTCCTCACCTACCTAAATCTCCAGGTGGACTCTAGGAAGGATATTCCTGAGCACCAGTGAAACAAATGATGCCCTGCTTCTGGAGACCACATCCAATTTATAATGAATAACAAAGGTATGGGGAGTAGTACAAGTTGTTGCTACACAAATGTACCCATGGAAGCTCTACAACGGAAGACCGATGAAGTAGCCATGGGTCTAGTTGAATGAGCCCGTAATGGTTTCAATAAGGTAATGCCCTATCTGTGTGTGTGTGTGTGTGTGTGTGTGTGTGTGTGTGTGTGTGTGTGTATATATATATATATATATATATATATATCAGCCACCTGGCCAGAGTCATTTTGGCAACAGGTTTTATTTCAGAAAAAGAAACTATAATTGCTCAATCTTCCTGATATTTTCTGTTCTGTGCAGGTAAAAACATAATTGCCTACAGTCATCCAATACATGTAATGTGTATTCACCTTGTTAGTAAATTTGGGGAAGAATACTGGCAAATTAATAGACTGATTAAAATTAGCCTCCAAAACCACTTTAGGGAGAAAGGAAACATTACTTCGTAAAGTGACCCTACCTTTGTGAACGACCAAGTAGGATGGTTTTGAAAACACAGTCTGAATCTCTGAAATTCTTCTGGCATTAGTAAAGGCTACCTGAAAAATTGTTTTCCAAGAAAGATACTTAAGGCCACATTTAGCTGCAGGTTCAAAGGCGGGGGGTGGGGGTGGGGGTTGAGTAAGTTGCTGCAGTACCAGATTGAGGTCCCTTTCGGTAGAAGAGTACCTAAAAGGAGGCCTCAAAAGAAGAGTGCCTCACAAAAAGGTTTTGAAGAGTTTATGGGAGGCAGCAGAAGCATCTTCAAATCCCATGTGAAAATTTGATATTGCTGCCAACTGGATTTCTGTGGGGGAGCTAGCTACTTTTTTTTAAAAAAAGTAAGGCTAAAAATTCAAGGATACTATACAAAGGAACTGAAAAGGGATCAACATTATTTTGCTGGGCCCAGTAAGCAAATCTCCATTTCCCGGAGAAGAGTTTACGAGTTGATGGCTTATGAAAAGATAAAAGTATTTGACAAACTGGGGAACAGAGCATAGGTTGTCTGGCTATTAACAGAATTGGAGAAGCCAGGCAGTCAGCCTGAGGTTTAGTATGTCTGGATGGATTATGCCTGTTGGATGAGACAGGAGGTCTGGAGTCAGATCCAGAATCAATGGTTGGTGGAGTAAGTGAGGCCCAAGGATGGGGAACCAAATCTGTCGAAGCCAAAAAGGTGCAATGACAGTTTTGCTCTTCAACATGGCAGCTCTCTGCAGGACTTTAGAAACTAACGGGATTGGTGAGTAGGCATAAAGCAAGCCGGGGGCCAATCGTGAAGTAAAGCATCCCTCACTGACTCCTCCTGTGGGGGGATCAGGCCAAAGTAGCTGCTGGGGGGATGCAAAAAGATCACAGAAAGGCTGGCCCACTGATGAAAAATCATATTAGTCACATTCTTGTTGAGAAACCATTCATGAGGTAGAAGAATGCACCTGCTTAGCTTGTCTGCAATCACACTGGACTTCCCCAGAATGTGTGTTACGGTTGGATGACATCGTCCATTGCCACACACCGAGTGCTTCTCAACACAGGGGGTAAGATCTGGTCCCTCCTTGTTTGTTTATGTACTAATCTACTGACATATCTGTTTGAACTGCAATCATCCTTCTTGAAAGGCCTGCAATGCTAAAAGCACTACTCTCCTCTCTTGGATGCTGATATGCAAATTGGGATATTTGTGGGACCAAGTGCCTTGGACTGTTTTCCCCAGTTAATGCCCCCCCCCCCCAACGGGGAAGTGTCCATGGTGACTATGGCCTTGGACTGAAGGGGGAATGAATAGACGGCCTTGTAGAACCTGCTCTGATTGAATCCACCATCTCTGATCTCTCTTGCAAATCTGAGTAATACGTATCAGGGTTGATATAGGTTGGCAATGTGGGACTATATTATGATACTGCATGCTCAGAAGAGCGAACGACACATAATCGATCCCATGTAAGTGAAAGCTCACAACGTTGAAACCTCAGAACAGCGATTTTTTTCCAAGGGAAAAAAATCTGTATTCCGAAACAAAAAAAAAAAGAAACAAAAAACATTACATAATGCGGGAGGCTGTGCCCCCCACACCCCCCTACTTAAATTTACTAACTGCAAAATCGCACTACAATGCCGAAAATGGCAACATAGCAAAAGCGGCTAAGCAAATTCTTTGCCAGGGAAAGAATTTGCTGAAAAGCCACTTCGCTATTTTGCCTTTTTGTGTTTTTCAGTTCGACAAAGATGCATTCTACAACCTGCGTTTGCGACAGAGTAATAGGGAGCCGATAATGTAGTGACCATTGCGAGGCTAGCATACCCTGCAGAACCCTCATGTAAAATCCAGCTAAAGGTACTAGAGTTTGCCACTGGCATTGATTCTAGAGCCTGAAGGACCAAGCTGGCTGAAAACTTGGCACTGCAGATAATTTTCCTGACCTGTGTTCTTAAGGTCTGAACTCTTAGAGGAGGCATTGAAGCTATCATTGACTTTATGTTGAACAGTGCTCCTTTAAATTCCAAATTTTGGATAGGTTTCAAATGAGACTCTTCATAGTTTATGGTTATCCCGAGATGGGAGCATGTCTGGAGAACCTCATCTCTTGCCTTTATTACTAGATAACTGGTCGGGGCGGTAATGAGACAGTTGTCTAAATATGGAAACACCTGGAATCCTTGCAGTCTCAATTGAGCTACTACTACTGCCACACATTTGGTGAATACCCTGGGGGCTGTTGTCAGACGAAAGGACAGAACTCTGACCTGGTAAAAGCTGTTTCCCAGCCAGAAGCATAAGTACCTTCTGGATTGTATGTTCATCTTTATGTGATAGTATGTATCTTGAAGGTCTAATGAGCATATCCAGTCATCCTTTCCCAGAAATGGGAGAATGGACTGAATCATGACCATCTGAAATTTAGTGTATCGAAAAGATTTGTTTAAATTTCTGAGATACGAGATTGGTCTCCAGTCCCCTGTTTTCTATAACACTAAAAAGAACCTTGAGTAAGTTCTGGATTCTGTCTGGTCTGGTGGGACCTCTTGGATGACTCTTTTTCTAGCAGCTTTTGTATTTGAATTGCTGCTTGTTCCCTCTGACTGGGATTTTTGTTCGGATTGGAGGTGGAAGAGAAAAGGGTATTATATAACCTCTAGAAGTGATCCTCTGCACCCAAGTATCTGTTATCTCTAGCCAGGCTCTTTTGTGTAGGGTAAAAGACCCCTGAATGCCTCCAGAGGGGACAATTGGGTCTCCTTTCAGGAGTTCTGGAAGGATCTATTGAAGAACAAATCTCTGGACCCTTCATTTTGCAGGCCACCTCTGCTGTGAGGATGGTGTCTACCAGCTGAGTTCCACCCTCCTCCACTTGTGTCTTGGAAAGGACCCTGGAACGTCTTGAACAACATTTTCCCAGTATCTTGTTAATTCCTGGAGAAGGTTCTTTGAGGTGCGGTAAAGCATAAACCCATGGCAGACAGGGTCTTTCCATCCTTTTCACACCTGGATAATGTATCTTTAATTTTGAGGCCAAACAAAACATGCCATCAAAGGGAACTTTAATGAAAGAAGACTTGAAGGGATCCACAAAATCACATACGTGCATCCAGGTGTGCTTCCTTAAGGAAATACCGGAACCTGCTGCCCTTGAGGTTCATTTGGCTACATGTGAAATTACCCTCATGGAAGAATTGTAAACTGACTGCAGGGTAGCCAACTGAGAAGTCACAGACACCTGTACCTCATCAGAAACAGATTCCTGAAAGGGTGTCAGACAGTTCCTTACTCAGATCTCTCTGTAACCTGGTGAAATGTGCCAAATAGTTTAGAGACCTTAAGTTGAAGGTTGCTGAAGCAGAAACACACTTCCCAAACCTGTCCATCACCCGAAACTCCTTGTTTGGTGGATGGACAGAGGAACTCTCTTCGGCAAGTTCCTTCTTAGTGGCCACCACCACAACCATGGCATCAACAAACACTCCTTTTGCCCGGAACTGCTTGTCTTCTGGTGCTGTCATAATTTTATCCAGTCTCCTAGCTACTGATTCAGTGGTGTCCAGGGCCTTCCATGCCTGCCGAGAGATCAACTCTATAAGCTCAACAGCGGGCAGGGTAACCCATGAGTTAGGTCAGTGTCAAAAGCCTCCAAGAATACAAACTCCTCAGATGAAGGCTTGCTGGACTTCCAGCCACCTCACTGCTTCAGGATTTCAAGGATGTCTCCGAACTGGACATCTTCAGGAGGTGACTGTGGGGACCCTTCACCTTCATCAAAGTCTGTATCTTCTGTGACAGACTCCTCTGGGAAGTCTAAATGCTTCCTCTTGCATGTTCTCTTCTTAAGGACCGCCTTAGTGGGATGCTCTGGGGAGGTATTAGAAGAGGTTGGAATATCTTGCTGGGAAGCCTAGGGTTTTGGTACCCGCTGTTCCTGTGGAGAGGATGGATGCAGACTGAGGATCCAAGGGAAAGGGAACCACCTTTGTCATGGCGGCAGACAAAGCTCCCTCCATGACCTCAAAGGCAGATTCCCCCCAAGAGGAATAGGACCCCAGATCTGAAAGGGCAAGCTTTTGGACTGTAGTCTCTCCCTCCTCTGAGTAGAATCCCCTCAAGGCTGAAGATAACCCATGCCAAGGCCCTGAGGTGCAGAGATGACTCAGAAAACTTCGGAGTCGACTGTGACACCCCGGAACTGACAGGGTAGCCCTGAATCTAACAACTCTCCTGATTCAATGGAACTGAAGAGCTCAGAGCAAGCTTTGGATCTGAGGATAAAGAAATCCTTGGATTCGATGCAGGCGGACCCAGATGACTCAGATCCATAGACTCGGAGACCATGTAGGAAGTTGAAGGAGGAACTTGGAAAGGGGGTGTAGTGGAAGGTCGGATCTCCTGACCCAGAGGGATAGGAGCTGACAGGATGCTTGACATGCTCTCTGCTGAGAGAAACCTTCTCAATAACCTCTCCACATCTTCTTCCGTAAGGCTCCTGGAAGAGTGAGTGGACACTATGGAAGGAGACCTAGGTCTCTCCTAAAAAGGATAAGGGACACTGGAAGGAACACAGTCCACTGAGGGACAGTATCTAGTTCTTGGAAGGGGTTTTGACTCAGAAGTCAAATCCAAAGGTTTTTGCGTCAGATCAGAAGTCGTCAGATCTGACAGGTCCTTAGGTCTCTCAAGCTTTGGATTCAAAGATGAGATCGGATTTGATGGTCCTTTTTTCTTTTGCTTGGGATCTGATTATGAAGTCAAATCTGACAATTTAGAAGTTTTCTTTTTAGGATCCGATGAGTCAGTCAGATATGACAGAGTCCTTTTCTTAGCCGTCTCCAAAATTTTTTTTGAGGCTGAAGAATTACTTGGAGAAGAACACAGTCTTTTTCAAATTTTCAGGGGAAGCTCCAGATAATGCCTCAGAAAAATAAGAAGGGAGTAATCCTTTTAGAATAAGTTTATTCTTTCGCTTAACCAGAGCTCTTGGGTTGAAGGAGTGGCAAATGGAGCAGTCCTCCTGGAGCTGGAGTGGTCCTAAACAGTATACACGCATAAGGTATGTGTATTAGAGAAACAAATCTTGTGACCATACAGTGTATTTTTTAAAACCATCCGGGACTTCGTCTTTGTCAGCCATGTTAAACAACTTCAACTACTAATCCTGAAGAAAGGAAGTCCGAAAGGAAGAAATTATATAACAGAAGAATATTTTTATTTTATATATATATATATATATATATATATATATGATAAAGGGAAAGGAAATGATTACCAACAATGGTATTAAAATAGAAATTACACCCTAGAGTGTAGAGCAAGGGAGTGTACTAACTATAGTACTCAAGCAGTATGTAAATAGAAAAGGGTAAGGAAAAGCTAACAGATAACGCTGTACAATAAAAACAAACGAATAGTCGGAAAGGAAGGAAAATATAATTTGAATCAGAAAAAGTCTTAAAAAGGAAAAAAAAATTCAACTTATCTGAGGAGTCGCTCAAGAGCACAGGAACACCACATCTTTCGCTGGAAGCGGCAAACGAGATCTGAGGTACCTGGTGTTGGTGCATTATGGGTAAGGGAGTAGCTTGAGAGTTTTCCGGTTGCCATGAACTTTTACAATGGCGGAGTCAGATCCAGGGGATTGAATCCTAACCCATAAGTTGAGGACAGAATGAAAACTGACAACATCAGATCACTGGTTAAGAACATATCCAAGTTATATGACAATGATTTAATATTTAGAGAAATTTTAGCCAGTTTATAGGGTATAATACAAACAGGAATGTCAGTATGAAGACAGAGAACAGCAGGCTTATAATATATTTAGAGTGAAAGCCATGGGAGTGAAATTGATAGAAGTAAGGAAGTGAATGTAGAAGAGAGAATAAGAAGGAGTAAGGTATGAATGTGTACTTGTTCACATTTAGGGGATATAGTTTACCCTGGTGGTGAACAAGAACAGAGACATCTTCTGGCTAGGAAGTATTTCAGAAAGGTTTTTGAAGGATAGGAGAGAGGGTACTGACCTGATGGGTACAGGTAAGGAGTTTCAGGCCTTAGCAACATGGTACAAATATAGACAATGCCCAGCAGATCTGATAAGTTTGCCTATAGGGTTTGCCTTCTTGCTCACTCCTGCTGAGCATTTCCTTCACCTTTAGTCCCAACAGAGTCAAATCATCCAAAGGACCATTAATGAAGGATGTTTTGAAGCCTTCTGCAATGTCATACAGGAACACCCAGGCATGTTAGCAAATAACAATGCTGGTGCCTGCCACCCTGGCCATACCATCAGCTGTGTTGAATAGTACATTGCATGGATATGTTTGACATAGTCTGAAGGGTAAATAACTGGTACTCCACTAATTTCTGGATGTCCGTAGGAAGATTAACAGAGAGGAATTTGGTCAGCTTCTCTGTCACGTCCCTCTGACAATGTGTCATATGTGCACGGTAATTCACCACTCTAAGTCCAAAAGAGGCTGAAGTGTATGTCCATTTTCCAAATCTGTTCAAAGCCCTTGATGCTCTAATGGGGGGATGGACAGATACGCTCTTCTTCATAGAACTCCTTTTATGTGGCTGCTGAAACAACCCTTGCTGCAGTGTGACTTAGTTCAGGGGGGAGCTATTAAAATTTTGACCAGTTTATGTGGTATTGGCTCCAGCACATCAGGATTCTTCCAGGGCTACCAAGAAGCCAGATTTAGGAGTTCATCAGCAAGGAGCACCACCCAGGAGGTAAAAGAGCCAGCCCCGAACTCTTTGAAGAACACAGACTTCTCATCCTCAAGAGAGAGCGCTTCAGAAGACCAACCTCCTCACTGCTTTTTTAATTCTAGTATGACATCAAAGGTGATGTCTTCTAGAGAGCATTGTGGGGAAGCCTCTCCCTCATCAATGTCTGTGTCTTCAGTAACTGACGCCTGTGAGGAGTCTAAATGTCTTTTCTTACACGTCTGTTTCCTTAGCATCTCCCCTGTGTGGACTTCTGGGGAAGGACTAAGAATCAGACAGGACGCTCACATGGTGAGAACCTCTAAAGCTGAAGGGGGATGTCTGTCCCTGTTGATCGGCATGAGCAGATTCAGATAAAGGATCCACTAGAGGCTGGGATGGAATCAAGCATGGCAGATACACCTCTTCTCTTGACTTGGAAAAAACCCTTTCAAACACCTTGAACACTGAAGAAGCAACTGGGGACAACGAAGCTTCCCCAGATTTACAAGGGGAAAAAGAGGGACACCCTTGGCGACAACCTGTCCTGGTTCCAAGGCTGACCATGATGCTAACCTATCAGCACCTTGGCACTGACGGGACTGGACAGATCTAAAAACTATGCAGTCAACCTTAACCCCAAGCCTCAGCTCAAATGCTTTGGCTCTGAGACTCATCCCTATCCAACTGTGCAGGAGTCAAGTGAGTAAGGGAAACTGTTGGAATAGAAGTTGAAAAGGCTGTATGCTCCAATGCTGATGCTCTAATGGGATGGCCCGGAACCATGTGCCTTAGATCTGAAAGTCAGACTGGAACAGGAGAAACCTGTGGAAGGGCAGTCAGGCCTGTACATGGAACCCCTAAAGGGGTCAGCACTGTGATGCTGTCTATATCACATTGTCAAACGCACTAAATGTTGAACACCTCTTCGTCGAACCCTATTTGTTGAATCTTCATCCATCGAACAATCGTTTCAGCAAAACTTTTTCCCACAGTAAGTAACAAATTGGTCAACCTACTGACCTCAACAAAAACAGCATTATTTACAACCCACCCTGGTAGGGGGGGGGCTGTGCCCCCCCCCACACACACCCCATAACTAAATATACCAAATCCGAGATCACACTACAGTGGGGAAAAGGGCAAATTCCTGATAATGGCCCACTGGTTACTTACCGTGGGAAAAAGTTCACTGAAATGAAAGTTTAACCGATGAAGACTTCAACAAATAGAGTTTAATGAAGAGGTGTTTGACGTTTAGTGCATTCGACAATATGATATAGACCCCTGGGAACCCCAGCTGAATCTGAGTCTGAAAAACCCCTGTATCATCCTGTCCACATCTGCTTTTGAGAAACTCTGTGATGAACGGAATGACCTAACGGATGAAAATGTCGTGAAGATCGGCTTTCCTGTATGAAAGGGCAGTGAAGTCTGGGACTCACTAGCTCTGGTGAGAAGCATGGAGGAGGAATAAGAGATTGGATCCATTGAAGTTGTGGATGCAAATGCTTTGGTGTTTTTTGGTGCTGGACTAAATGACTTCACAGGATTCAGCAACCGTTTCTTGGGTTTATTTACCCTGTTTTCCGATTCCTTTTCTCTCTCTCTTTCTTTAGATTTAGCTCTCTCGTCTTTTCCTTCTCTTTTTCTTTTTGAGGTTTAGCTTTTTCAGATCTCTTAGCTGGGGAAGAAACTTCCGGATGCAGAAGGCACCAAACTCCCCACTTGGGTGGTATGACAGGATTTTAGAATGAGTTTGCCCCTGCACTCTTGCAATGCTCTGGGACCAAAACAGGCAATGTCTCTCAGCCCCCGTCCAGGTGTGCAACCCCTAAGCAACAAACACACAGGGAATGTGTTTTTTTGCAGTGGTATTTTGGGGCTACAGGCCAAACATTTCATAAATCCAGTGGCCTTGTCTGATATACTGGGGGAGAGAGAGAGAACAAGACGGACTAAAAGAAAAAGACTTGCCAAAATTAGAGCAGTAACACAATCAAGGAACAAACCAAAGCTATCAACACTTAGAAAAGGAAACCTTGGTAAAAGAAAGTAGGTGAAAAAGAAATACCCTACAGCAAAAGGAAAAAAATGTCTTTTTTTAACAGGAGGATATAAGTCAAGAGAGAGCTAAGACAGCTAAATGCCAAAAAGATCTACTTATCTCAAATGGTCAGCGTGCCATCGAAAACCACACCCTTCTAGATCAAGCAGCAAATGAGATCTGAGGTACTCTGGGAAATTGAAGGAATTATGGGTAGAGAGAAGTTAGAGCCCTGAATAAGTGCCAAGGTCAGATCCGGTTGAATCCAACAACACATAGGTTGAATCGGACAAATAATATCATTCACTTATCTCTGCTGGTGGGTACTCCAAGTAAATATCAAATGGTCATATCATCCAACTTCACATCATCAGAGCAAAGGTTCAAAACAACAAAGTATCAAAGTATACTGGTAGCTCTTTGCCCAAGATTATGGTACAGCAGGGGTACAGGGGCCCACCCTAAATAAAGCTGTTTCAGATTTGTTTTTTAGACTGATGTCTCAATTCCCAAATTAATTCCTACCCTAATCTAGACTCATTCACTCCTATTGCTCTATTGTCACCATTACCAAAGTTCAGGAGGAGGCAACCGCTTCATAACTGCAATAACATACTTAGGCATATGGTCTCTTCTCTGACTATTAACTTCAACAAGTTTGAAAAGTTTCACAAAACTACAACTAATAACCAAAAATAAATTCTCTTACTATCACCATGGGTGATTTTGAAAAGGTCATGGCACAAATACAGAAGTTATGTAAACCCAGGTCATTTATACCTCCAACTGTTTGCTAGAAATACATTACTCAAACTTCTGTATAAGGAAGATGGGTATGGCATATCCAGTACTTTGAGAAAACCCATTTCATTTATACCTCCAGCGCATCCTGTAATGGATGTATTCTTGAATGTATGTGAAAGAGAACTTTCTGAATATATGAACTCACGACATTCACAGAGTTTTTATAACTTAAAGGAAGAAAGACAAGATCTTCATGAATTAATGGCCAATAAGGAACTGATTGTTAGACCAGCAGACAAGGGAAGCACAGTTTTTATTCTCAATTATCAGTGGTACACATCAAGAATGGAAGAGATGCTTTGCTCGGTCTCTACCTATGAAGTGATAGAAGAAGCCATGGCAAAGGATATAAAAATACATATAAAGAATACACTGGAAGATCTCTATGCTATGCAAATCATTACCAACGAGTTGCATCAGTATTTTCTAATTGAACATCCAGTGATTCCTGTCATTAATGGACTACCGAAGATACACAAGGATCAACACAACCCCACATTGAGACCAATAGTGTCAGGTAGTGGGTGTTCTACCGAGCCAATGTCAATATGGGTACAGAAGCAATTGAAATGAGCTCTATGCAAAGCACCAGCTGTGCTAAAAGCTACAGCTCAATTTTTGAATGCGCTATTTGAGTATATGGATGCAAACAGGGCTACAGCTAGCTTTTTATTTGTAACCATTGATGTCAACAACTTGTTTACCGTTATTCCCAATGCACATGGTATACAAGCAGTTAAACATTTCTTGAGTAAACACAACATCCATGGCGACAGTATGGTACACAGAATCTATCTGCTACTACAATTGTTTCTGGAAAATAACATCTTTATGTTTCAAGAGAAGATTTACTGGTAGCGGTGGGGTGTTGCTATGGGAACACCCTTTGCCAATTCTTATGCAAACATAGTACTTGGGCTTTGGGAAGAAGAACATATTTTTACTACCAAGAATTTATGGAGAGAAAAGATCATCTTCTACCATAGGTTTGTGGATGATGTATTTTTTCTTTGGAAAGGTGATGCAATGGGACTTCAACAGTTTGTCTCATACTGGGAAAGCACCACCAGTTTTCTACGCTTTACCCTGAGTTACTCAGATAAAAAGATTGAATTTCTGGATGTGGAGAATGCAATCTCAGGCAGTGAAATAGTTAACTTGCTATACGCAAGAGCTCTGAAAAAAAAGAGGAAAGAGATGTGGTGCAGCTTTGAGTCTGTGATTGGTCTAGTGTTACTTCAGTTAAACACACTTTATTCTTTGATTTGAAGAAGGAATTGTCCGAAAGCGCTTATCTTTTTGCTTTAAAATTAAATTTATGGTTTTTAGATATCTTGGTCCTTGTTGGTTTTTTGCTGCTTACATTTGTGATTTGTCTGAATCAAGGTGGACTTTTATTCTTTGTTTGCTGGGTTTTCTCTACCTAATGTTTGAAATAAAGATAAGAATGGTTCTTAATGAGACCCTACAAAAATGAAAATTCAAATATGGAAGTACTGACAAGAATGCTTGTTATTCTGAAATCATTCTTGCTGATGTAACAGACACCAAAAATAAGAGTCTTCCAGGAAAGGTGTTTTTGTTTTGGAAGAGGATGCCGGTAGGAGGGTGTTTTAATGCTCTAAGAACAAAATTAAGGTCCCATGGTGGTGGTGATTCTTTGACAGTAGGATGTAAGTGGAAGGTTCCATTTAGAAAGGCTTTTCACACTTTTTTGTACTGCAAATGTGGAAGAAGGAAATACAGTAAAATATTTAAGTTCCAGGATACCTTCGGGGAAGTGATCTTTGATGCAATCTGAGAAGTGTAAAGCCCCACTTAGCAAAACTCTCCAGACACTCTTCAACCTAAGATTCTCCACTACCTAAGATTCTCCACTGATACATCCCAGGGGAGTGGAAAATAGCAGCTGTGGTGCTATTGCACAAAAGTGGTCCATCTACTGACCCTGATTAAAGCAGGCCTATTAATCTCGCTAATATTATTTACAAGGCTTTGGAATGTAGTATAGCTGAGCAAATAAACAATGATATGGGTGACTTTATATCCTGGATACACATAAGTTTGGCTTTGTAAAAGGCAGACAGTGCCTGATCAACTGGTTGAATTCTTTGAAAGGGTTACTGAGGCCATAAATAATGGGATTACAGTCTACACTGCTCATCTAGACCTCCATGCTGGGATTACTGACAAACTCTCTCAACTCATCACTGACCCAGACATAGTTCACTAGATTGGCAACTGGCTGCAAGGGGGAACCTACACTGTTAAGGCTGGGGGCATTTCTCTAGATAGAAAAATATCGCTAGTGGAGTCCCACAAGGCTCCCTCCTCTATGGGATATATTTCTGTGACATAAAAGCTGATATCAAAGGACTTTGCAATCATCAGCAAACGTGGCTACCCAACCTAGGGCAGTTATCAAATCTCATTCTTATACTCAATTTTTCTAAGAAGGCCTGGGCTAACGTGTATTATTCATGGGCTTAACACCAAGAAATGAAGTACAGTTTTCTTTGGTAAACTCAGCATTACTACTGCTTACCATATAGATAACATGCCACTTAAATTTGACACAGTCATCAGGGACTTCGGTACACACATTGATAAAAGAACTTTATTTGACCACCATGTTTCTGCTGCGGTTAGAAAATCATTCTGCCTTGCATAGATTATCCTTTGTGGCACCTCTTCAAAGTCCAGAGAAGATATAGCCTTGCTTATTAAGTCCAGCACTGAACATAATGCACATTTTGGTATGCATCTCACCAAGGACCTAAACCAGCTTGAGAGACCTCAACATTTCCTCACCAAAAAGATCCTAGGTCTCAGGACCCTCACTTACTCTGATAAACTAAAATCTCTGTCACTTTACTTAGTGTCATACAGATTGTTGAGGGGCGAGCTCTGCTATGAATGACCCAGCACTATTTCACCTCCTTCACCTAAACAGAACAAATGGTAAAGTAAACACCTGTCCTAGAGACCTAAACCAACACTATCACATCAGCAAGACCAGATGGCTTAACAGATACCTAACCCAGTGCATACTCCATTTCTGGAATAAGTTGCCCTTACCTATTTTGCAGAGTCTTCCCTAGTAACCTTTAAAATCAGTCTTGATGACTGGATGGATGACTGCAAAATTTCACTAGGAATATCTGGAGAATGTCTACTTAATGCGGGGCACTACCAGTTTCCTACCAATACTGGATCATGTGGCTGAACTCCTTGATGGTCTCTTTTAGCTGAAAGCTTAGCAAGAACCTATGAAATTATGATAGCATCCAACTCAACTTTAATCATAGAATAGCTGGAAACAGTAGTGAACAATGATCAAAGGAAATGAAGATGTGATAGAACTGCAGTCAATAAGGTGTCTAATCCTCATCTGGATACCCATATCAAGAAATGCTTCTTTTGTTTTTGCAAATTTTGAAGTGGATTCTTTCACAGAAGTCTACAGAATCTGAACCACTGTCTGAGAGGGGACAGGATCAGGGGCCATTAATGGAACTGGAGAAACCACGCAGTTAGTTTGAAGGAGTAAATGTCTAGGTGAGGATTGCAAAATGAGTGGGACAATATATTGGACTGAGAAGCTGTTGTTGCTCCATTAGATGAGGCTTCAGCAAGCAGAACCATATTTGCCTGGACCAGAAAGATGCAATGGCGATCAGAGAAGCTTTGTGCATAGAGGCTTTCAGCAGAAATTTGGCAATCAAGGGGAGAGGAGGAAAGGCATAGAGAAGTCCAGAAGGCCAGTGACAGACCAAAACTTCCTTGGTAGCTGTTTCTTTGAAGGAGTCAAGGCAAAGTGGCTGCTGCATTTGGTACTGGATGGGGAAGCAAATGGATTGTAGCAAGGCTGTCCAAAGCAGCTGAAGATATTTTGTGCTATTGCAGGATTCAGGAAATACTGGTGAGGCATTAAGAATAGATCTGTTGAGTCTGACTTGTATCAGAAAGCAGTGAGACACTACCGCCAATTCTCTCTTTGCAAGGTGGGGGGTAGATTTGGTTCCTCCCTGCTTACTGACACACCATACTACTGACATATTGTCTGAGTGAAGAGCAATTACCCTGAAGGAAAATGCTCAAAAGAGTTGGCAACATTAAAAGAACTCCCTCATGTCCTGGATGCTGATTTGAAGACTGGCCTCTAATTCTGTCAGTGTTCCATGGACCAGTCTCCCCTTGTAATGCCCCACCCCCACCTCACAGAGGAGGTGTTCATAGTCACCCTTGCTGCTGGTGTGGGAAGGACAGCCTCCCTAAGAGATTCTAGCCACCAGGTCAGGTGCCATCTGCAAATGGAAGATGAACTGGGATGTTCAAAGTTCTGGGAAGCAGGGACCACTGCACAATGAGAGTTCATTGTAGTACCCTCACATAAAGTTGAGTATGTGAAATTAGAAATATAAATTATGTCATCAGTCTGAGAACTTTTAGGACTAGAGAGGCTGAGGGAAAGTGGTGATCTAGTAGAGTGGATATGAATTTCATTAGTGTCAGCAACCTTTCCTTTGGTAATTTTAATATAAAGGATGCCATGTCCAGATGGTAGCCAATGGAAATTCATTTCAGAGATGGTTGAAGTAGGGACATTTCCATATTAAGAGAGATGCCCAAGGACAGTCAGACTTGACACAAGTAATCTCTTGTGGCAAGAAAGGATTCCATTGATGTAGCTGCCGGGAGACAAACATCCAGATACAAGAAAACAGTGCTCCATTTGAGTCACATATGGACTGTGACTACTGCCATGCACTTAGCAAACACTTGAGGGAAGGGGGGCTTTGTGGTAAGACTATAGTGCAGGACTCAGAATTGATGATTGGCTCCTTGCCAAAAGTGTGGGAACTTCCTGGACTTCTTGGAAATACTGATATGGAATTAAGCATCCTGGTGGTCCATGAAGCACTTCCAGTTATTTAAATGTAGACAAGACAAAATCTTTTTCACCATCATATAGTTCTGAATTTGCCATTTTTGGCACACTGATTTAGGCCACTGAGATCTACAACTAGCCTGCGGTCCTTGGTTTTCTTTGTAACTAAAAGGATTCTAGAATAGAACTCGCACCCTTTCTGGACTGGTGGGATGCACGGGATGGCTTTTTTTCTACAAAAGTAGAAATCTCTTTTAGATGCTCTGCACTGGTAAGGTGGGATGTCTAGGAGTGGAAGAGACTGCTGATTTAGAATGGAGGAAAGGGGTATGGTAAAGACTTTGGATATTATTCTCCCTACCCATTTGTCTTGCGTGATGGTCATGCACACCTTAGTGAACAGATAACAGGGCCACAACTGCCTGCTGATAGGAGCAGTCAGACAAGCCTTCAGGACATTGAGGTTGTTTTAATACAAAAGGGTCTCCTGAATCCATCATTCTGTAGCCCTTGTTTGTCCCTTAGACATCATCAGTTGAAAGGGCTGCTTCTGCTTCAGCCATCCTTATCAGGAAAATAGTTAAAGGATGGGTGTTGAGACTTCCTGAATCAGAGAAATTTGGGATACTTTTGATTCCTGCTGTAGGATAGTTGAGGGGACTCAAAATGCACTTCAAGAGCAAACAAGGTCTTACCTTCCTAGTCAGTCTTCTGCATCTCCTTCTTGACTTTAGGACCAAAGTGAGGATACATCATAGGAGTATTTATAAAAAAAATGCTTCAAAGTTGTCTGCAAAATTACAAAGGTGATGCCAGGCATGACATCTCATGGAGAGACTGGAAACAACTAACCTTGTGACCACATAAACTTCATCTTGTTTTTTTATACAGAGTCCACTCATATCCAGGATGCTAATGTGAAGACTGGCTTTCTCAAGGAGTCCAGTGCTTGTAAAGCTATGCCTCTCTGGAAACAGTTCCTATGAGTAATATAATTTAGCGCTCTGAGGGCAAATGTACCCAAGGTATAAGCTTGCTTCCCCATTCTGTCCATCCCCTAAGACTCTTGGGTTAGGAGGATAAATGGACACTGTATCTTCAGATAGCTCTTTTCTGGTGGCTGCCACTACAATAATGGAGTCTACCATAAGACCCTTACTCCAATACTAATTGTCCTTAAGTGGGGTGAAGACTTTTGTCTGGTTTTCTGGAGACTACTTCAATGGAACTAAGCTCCTGCCATGCTGTCCCTTCTAAAAGGTTGAGCAGGTGGATAGCAGGGGTGCCACACTTAAGGTAGAGGGAGCAGACCTGAATGCTTTACATAACATTTCTTTGTCTGGGGACGTATGCAGGAGGACCAATATGCCCTCTAGTACATAAATTCTAGTATTTTGTCAAATCTGACATCTTCTAGAGGAGACTGTAGGGAACTCTCCCATTCATACAAATCAGTGACAAAAGTGAGGAACTTTATGGGGAGTTGATATACCTTCTTTTACACATCCGTTTCCTGGGATGATCCTGTGGAGAGACATATGAATTCCCAGAAAACACTGCCTGAGTCTCTGTGGGAAGTTGGATGAAGACTTCAGGCCTTCTCTGTCCCTAGAAAGGAAGATGAGAGTGCTGAGATGCATACTGAGGAGAGACAAGGTTTGGTGCCAGCATCAAGAAAACCTCTGTGAAAAGGAAGCAATTATCCTCTTGATAACCTTAAAAACCAATCCTCTTAATAACCTTTAAAGCCAATCTTCAGTCTGTTGGTATTGGAGAACTCCAAGATGGTGCTGTATCAGTCCCAACTGAAGTGGACATCAACAGCAATGAGGAAGGGGGCACCAAAGACCCAGATGGCTCCAATATCAAGATCAGAGATGACACCTTGGGTACCAAGGTACTCAACACTGAAACTGGCAATTAATGGATCTGAACAAGAGGCAGTGCCAAAGACCGGGTTGTCAATGGTCCAGCCCAAAGAGTCTGCTGAGCCCAAGGGTCTCAGTGTTGAGTGAGTCAGATGCAAATATAATGGCACCAAGGCTTCCAACCTAGTTAGCACCGACTTTACAGACTCCAGACAAGACACAGGTAAAAAAACACACTCTCCAAAGCCAAGAACACAGCATCCATGGGACCTGACAACATCCCAGGCTGTGTTCTACATGAACTAAAGAATGAATTGACACCCCATCTAAGTACCATGTTCAATTATAGCCTCACCTCAGGCTTTGTGGCCACTAAATGGCGCAGAGCGACGGTCATCCCACTCCACAAAGGGGGAGCCACCACGGACCCTGGAAACTACTGCCCCATTAGTCTGATGAGCCTGGTCTGCAAGGCTATGGAACGTATCATCATGGAACTTATAAACAATGACATTGGTAATCTCGAAACTCTGGATGCCACCCAGTTCGGGTTTGTAAAAGGCAGATCATGTCTCATAAACCTGATAGACTTCTTTGAAGCGGTCACCAAAGCCGTAGATGAGGGTAAGGCAGTTCACACTGCCTAGCTAGATCTTGCCAAGGCTTTCAACACCATCCTCCACTCTGGAATTATAGATAAACTCACTAAGCTAGGTATGAATCCTTATGTCACAATATGGGTTGCCAACTGGCTCACTGACAGAACCCAAACTGTGAAAGTAGCAGACTCCAAATCTGACTTCAGACCAGTAACAAGTGGAGTACTACAGGGTTCAGTCCTGGGTCCTCTTCTGTTTGGTATCTACTTCTCAGAAGTACAGGCTAACACAGAAGGTCTTTGGCTAACAAAGTTCGCAGGTGACTGCAAACTAGGAGCCATAACTGAAACTCCCAACGATGTGGACATCCTACAAAAGGGCCTGGTATCAAAGTCATGGCCTCAAGCTCAATGCCAAAAAGTGCATTGTCATCCCTTTCGGTAAAAACTTTGTACACATGAACTACCACATAGGCAGTAGTCTACTTAACACCGAAAGTGTGATAAGAAATCTTGGGACACAGGTGGACAGTAGTCTCTCCTTTGATAATCACATCGTTGCAGTAGTCAGGAAATCCTTCTATGTGGCACACCTCATCACAAAAGGTTTCTCATCCAGGAAAAAAAGAGGTCATTGTTCCCCTCTACTTGTCACTCATTAGACCCATTATAGAGTACAACGCCCCTTTTGGTATGTACCTCACAAGACATCTACAACAACTAGAAAGGCCATAGAAATACCTCACAAAGAGGATTACTGGCCTCAAACAGATGCCGTACACAGACCGTCTCAAAAAACGCCAGCTTTACTCCATCGCATATCGCCTACTCAGAGGCAATCTCTGCCTAACATACAAAGCTATGTCAAGCCCAGAGCTGTTGGACATGCTCCACTTAAAGAAATCCCAATCCCTCAGAGCTACATGATCTAGGGACCTAAACCTTGTCACCACAATAAACAGAACATGCTGGAGGGATAGATTCCTCTCCCAGAAAATTCCCATACTCTGAAACAAACTATCTATATCAAACAAAGCTCCTCATTAGCACTCTTTAAGAAAAATCTTGATGACTGTATGGGAGATAGGAAATTCACCCCGGGGATCACTTCTGTGGCTCTGCATGACAGGGGTGCAGGAAAATAATTTTCTTGTGTGGTGGAAGCCAGGGTACCTTTTTGGCTGGGCTTATATAGGCCCTAGGGCCAATAGCCTAGTACCTACCTATAAACCTATGAACACAGATTCAGAGGCCACTTAGGCCAAAACTGGGACCTGGAAGGACCTTGTAGAGGGGAAAGTGGACCAACCCAATCTGACCTGAAGACAGTGGGGGATGTGATGACATCTATTTCAATCTAGGCCTTCAAAAAGGCCCTCTTCAGTGTGTCCCAGACCATTTCAAAAGTGCTGGAGAAGAACCTAGCAGACCTAAGGGAAGATGCTGAAGGAGGACAGGAGCAGAGAAATCTAGATAATTTACTCTGTGAGGAATGCCCACTTGTTATTTTCTTAGGGGATCCCTGCAGGAGGGGCCCAGCACATGAGAAACAGAACACACCATAGTCAGTGCCAAAGGTGGCTGTTGAGGGTCTGGTTGAGGAACCAGTGAAGTTGAGGTAGTATCCACATCCTCAGCCTTTCTCTTCTGTCTTTTTCTCTCTCTCTGTCTGTCAGATCTCAACATATCACTGTCCCTGTACTTTTCTTTGTTTTGCCTTATTCTGGTTATAGAAGACGTTTCAAAAATGTACTTATTTTTACCTTCTAGTATTGAACAAGGCCACAGACCTTACAAATATCACAGGCCACCTAAAAGTATCCCTGCCCCAGGCACGATATGCAATATTAGTGGGTGTTCTGGGGGGCAGAATTTTGTGGCCACACTTGCCACATTATTGAAGTCCTTGTCCACTGTGGCTCATTTGGTGAAAAATATATACAATTAATATCATGTATCAACAAGCACCAGTACAGCAAAGGGAGTAATGATCATAGTAAATACTGAGAAATTCCCAATGTTGATGAGTTAAACACAATTATGAAAAAAAAGATGAAGAAGCAATAACAGCAGCAAAGTAAAACTGTGTAAATACTACTTACCTGTAGCAGTAGATGTTTGAATTTTGCACTGTTTTAGTGGCATATATGTTCTGTGTCTGCAGAAACACACACTGGCAGCTTTCCAGAACTATGAATTCCCTTCTCTGACTCCCTGTGATAGGAGGACAGATAAGCCTCTCCCATCAGGGAAAGTCTAACCCCTGTCCCAGGCAGTTAGTTTTTCAAGCTTCTAATGCTAAGTAGGAAGAACCAAGAAGGACCAGAAGTAAGAATTGCCTGAAATCAACCAATTTGCAGACAAACAAATACCAAAAGAAATATTCAAAGCCAATCAACAGCACAACAAGGTTGGATACCATTGTACTATATATAAAATAATGTGGGTGGTGCTGCCACTTATGTAATATGAAATGTGAATATCTACTGTGAGGTAAGTAGGATGTAAGCATATGTACTCTCAAATCATTCACACTGCCTCAGTGGCATATGGGTAGATTCACAAAGCTTAACCTACCTGGGATGAGAAAGGGTAAGGATCCAGGAGCCCCTGGAGAATGGCCCTTGCAAAGCCATCTTTGGAACATAAGGAAAAATCCAGTTTGTAGTGTTCTGTAAAGGTATGATCAGAAGACCAGGTTACTGCCTTTAGAATGCTTCTAGAGTCCACTCCTTAACAGTATGCCACCAAACAGGGTAAGGCTCTGATGGAATGTGCCTTAACTTTACCTGGAATAGATTTACCATGGTGGGAGAAAAAAATAATAGCAGAAGGCAACTAACAAGCATTCATTTGCTTAGAAAGAGGCTGACCCTTCCTAGACCCAGAATAGTAAATAAAACAGTTGTTCAGATGTCCTGAACTACTTACTTCTGTCAAGGCATTAAATGAGCTGCCTGCATACATCCAAGATATGTAGAATCTTCTATCCCTTGTTTTTAGGTTCTGCAAAGAAAACGGGGAGATTAATGACTTGACACGGGGTAAACTCAGAAATAGCTTTTCGCATGAAAGATGGAATAGTGTGTAAAACAACCCTGTCCTTGTGGAAAATCAGATAAGGTTACCCATCATGAGAGCTTGCAGTTCAGACTCAACTTGCAGTTTTCAGAGCAATAAGCAAAACAGTTTAACAACTGAACTTTAAATCAACCTGAAAGGCCAGTTCAAAAGGAGATAAAGTCATTTTTTCAAGTACAAAGATGAGATCCTAAGAGGAGTAATTTTCTTTTAAGGGGTTCTGAAGTGCAACACTCCTTTCATAAACTGTTTGATCACAAAGAGAGACAAAAGACAGGAATCCATGGTCAGACAAGTTGAGATGGCCGCAAGATGCACCTTGATAGATGCATAATATGAAAGCCATTGTTGAGTAGCTTACACAAATATTTTAAAAACAGAGAGGTAGACACCATACTAGGCCCTCGGTTATCAGTTAGGCACCACCTAGAAAACCTCTTCCACTTATAAACAAAACATCTTCTAGTTGCAGTTATTTTTTTTGCCTCCCTTTATACCTGCTGCACATTGCCATGCAACACATGCCTAGAATGTATCAAGATAGATTCATACAAGCAGACTGCCACTTGCAATTATTCTAAGTTGGGGTGCACAGTCACCCCTGATATTGTGCAAGCATATCCAAAGTGTGAGGAAGGTTGAGGTAATTGCTATTGGTCAATTCCATTAAAAGGGAGAATCAACTTTCCCAAGTCAAAAGGGGGTTGCCATAATGATCTTTGGTAACTTTTTTTTTTCTTCTGATCTTCAGAAGTATCTTAGGTATCAGTGGAAATAGTAAAAACACTGTAAGAAACAGTTCTGTCCAAGGGAACGAGACTATGTCTGCCCTCTGAGCATGGCTGCAACGATGTATCAAACAGAATTTTTCCAACTGTTTGTTTTGAAAGGAGGCAATCAGATCTACTTGAAGTGTTCCCCACATCTGGACAAAATCCTGCAAGACCTCTACCCTGTTTTTCCATTTGTGAGGGTCAGTTTGGGATCTGGTTAGTCTATTTGCCACAATGTTTTGCTTTGAAGGGATGTATGACACCTGAAGCACCAGAAAATGCTACAATGCTACCTCCCAGGCCATCATTGCCAACCAGCAAAGAGGACATGAGCTTGTACCCCCCTGTTTGTTCAGGCACCACATGACTGTGGTGTTGTCTGTGTCCAATAAAAGGAGACCTGAAGACCATAAGTGATGAAGAACCTTTAAGGCTTGAATCACTGACAACATTTTTTGATATGTGCTTTATAGCATCCAAAGGACACCATTCGCCTTGTACTTGAATTCCTCTGGATATCTAAAATGATTGAACTAAGGTCTGGAGGGAGAAGGACAGGCTTGGACTGAGAGAAATCTGATACCTCCACCACTGTAACTCTCATTTCACAAATCTCAGCATTGATACCATGAACTCCAAGGGATGCATGTGCTAGGAATAACACATTTTAAGAACCGTTGAATCTTTCTCATATTGAGTCTGCCCAGTGGTATCATGAGGGTCATTGATGTCACAAGGCCTAGAATTTGAGAAAATTTCTTGCAGGGGCAACTTCCTGGAGAGAGAAATACCTGAAATTGTTTTGATAGGTCAGGACTTTTAATTCTGGTAGAAAGGCCATTCTTTTTTCTGTGTCTATCATAAGAAGACAATTCTCTGAGAGGGGGTGTGACAGAATTTTTCGTAGGTTCAACTTAAAGTCCAGATGAGTTAGAATGGTCTAGAAGTTGTCTAACGACTCCAAACACCTTGAAACAGACTTTGAATAAATCAGCAAGCCATCTAAATAAGGGTAAAATGTGGATGCCCTGGGTCCTGCAGTTAGCAACTACTGTAGCACTTCATGAATACTTCAGGTGCAGTAGATGGCTCAAAGTGTAATGCAGAAAACTGAAAATGCAAACATGATAGAGCAAATTACAGATATTGTCTGAAGTTGGGAGCAACTGGAATATGATAAGCATTTTCAGATCTAAAGTTACCATAATACAGTGGTCTGGAAGGAGGTGTGGGACCATCTGCAGGGTAAGCATTTTGAATATGGGTACTTTCAGAAAGGTATTTAGATAAAATAAATCTAACACTGGTCTCCTTGATAGCTCTTTTTTGTGTACCAAAAGATTTTGAAATAAAATCTGTTTCTTTTTTATGGTGCAGGAACTGGTTCTATAACCCCTGCTTGCAACATGTGAAGGGTATTGGACAGAACAGACATGTCTGGACTGGCAGTTGTGGGAAGATTCCTCTGAAAGGAAGAGGATCTTCTCTCCACTGCTAGAAATACCCTTAGCATCCATTTGTCTGAGAATATTTGTGGCCAGGCTGCTGGGTTGGGCGAAAGCCTGAGGGAAGGGGGAAATACGTGGAGGGACAGGATGCCAGAGTCCCAGCACAGTCATTCTTTAGCAAGGGATTGCTCCTTTTTGAGAAAGGAATGCCTGTTATTTGGGTTGGAAGCATTATTCTCCTGCCATTTCCTCTTGGTATGTTGACTCTTTTTAGGTTAGAGACCTTACTGTGTCCTTTAAAGTTCAATGCCTTGTTAAGGGAGAACCTGGGAATATGAAACATTCTGGATAACCCCATGCATCAATTTATCTCCATCATCCCATTATCTGAGAATCTGGGTAGCAGCAGGACCAAACACAAATTCAGAATTTAAAGGCCTATTCAAGTTCTCATTTTTTCAGTGCTCAGAAAAATTCTGGTTATGTAACCAAGCACACATTCTCAATACAACAGAAGTGGGTACAGTTCTAGAAATTGTGTCTGCACCTCCCAAGACACTTTTCGAAGCATGTTTTGAAACCTGAGTCACACTAGAAACAGTCTCTTTCAGATAACACTTCTGTTCAGCATGCCAAAATACGCAAAGCCATCTAAACTGTAAGCACATTGCAAAATAAGCACCTTCTAAGGCCAGTAACAGTGCATGAACAGCCAAAACATTTGGAATCTAATCCTAAATAAGATTATAATCTTTTCCAATCTCTGGTGGAGTTTCTGATTGCTTCCTGTCAAATACCTCTTTAAACCATCTGTGGAAAGGTGAACACCTACTTGGGTTTCTGAACCTGTTCACCTTCCAAAGAATCAGACTAGATGCATCAGAGTCCCTGTCAAAACCTGCAGCCACAGACTGATCTCTAGAGAAGGTAGCCCTATGGTCATTCTAAATAGGAGCATAGTCTCCAAGATCAGCTGACTATAAACACTCTCAGCTAAGGAAAGCACATCAGCCGTATAGATAGTAATATCCTGATTTTCTGCTGTGTGGTGAAGTTTCTGTTTCTTCTTACTGTGAGCTATGGTAGTGGACAAAACATCTACAGACAGAGTATTATGTTTGGCAAGGGGACTCTTACCCCAGATCTCTCCTGCACCTAAAGGGTTTTATTCTCCCACACCTGAACCAGGTACTGGAACTACCCCAGAGGATGTGTATGACTCCCATACCATAGAGGGGCCATTGGCTCACACAAGAGGGTGATGGAGAAACAGGTTTAGTGGCCTGTGGGTCAGTTTAAGGCAACAACAGATTCATAAACTGTAGAGTAAGGCATGTTTTATGTTGAGTTTTTTCTTTTTAGGTGCAGATGGATTTGATGAGGTGCAGACATATCAGGATCCACCAAAAAGACAAGCCAGAATAATACACTGACACTATTAAGGACTAAGGGCAGCAATAATAGAAATTATAAACTACGTCCCCATATAGTACAGGGCTAAACTGCATAAAACGCAGCAGAAACAGTTAAAATTGTGCTAAGCCTTGTTCTATAACCTGCACAGTGCAGTAAACAGCAGCACACACAGTCAGAGGACAAACTAAAATTCACTTCTCCAAATAGTGACAAAAATCAAATAGAAACCTTTTAAAACAGCATAATTAAGCATTTACACAGACATGCCCTTGTCAGAAATGAAAAAAAAATCTCTGTAGAAAATTCAGATATAGTAATCTGCAGTACAATCGTGATTTAAAAGTGTTAAATCATAAGCACAGCTGGATTCAGCACTAGGTGACTTAAGCTGAAACCCAGGGCCCATGTTGTCTGGGGGACCCCAGCTTTGCTATTAAAAAAAATAAATAAATAAATATTCAGTAAGTGAAAAAAAACTGTATCCTTCCATAAACAAAGCAAGCATTAGGACCCTGCAGAAAAACGTCCTTACCTTGTGACCTCTCTGTTAACACACAACATCCTAACGTCATCTAAACCTACTTGGGAGAAGCAGGATATTTAAAAGCTGGGGAGATAGAGTGTGTGTGTGCATGTGTGTGAAAATGTCCCCGGTGGCTAGAGGTACTCAGGCTCAAAAACCCTGTACCTTGGGTACAGGGTAAAAAGAGCCTAAAGTCCCTAGCCACCACCACTTGTGTATTAAAGCCTCATATTTCATCTGTTCCTCATAAAATCCGTGGTTTTCAGGATTGTGGTAAATCACTGAAGGATTGAATTCACTAAATAATGACATGCATTTGAATTTCAGACTTCATATTCTTCGGAAACTAAATGGTAACACAAAACCTTTTACTCTAGAAATTGTCTAAGTTTATAAGATCAGTATTTGAAATTTGTCCCAATTTTGGGCATGTATTCCCCCATTATTGGCTTTGTCCAGGTTTTTTTGTGCTAAGAGGTTGAGACTAGAGCTATGGTGAGAAGTGAGAAGTGAGAACTGAATTCACTAAATAATAGCCATTTAAGTTTCAGTCTTCCTATCTTTCAGGAAACTGCTGATTTGCATAGTGGTATGTTGCTCTGACTGTAGTGCACAGGGTCCTGGGTTCAAGAGTTGGCAGTGCAATGCATTGTGGTAACATAACAATTCATTCTAACAACTTTCCAAAATGTTTGTCCTCCCCCCCGCATAAAAAAAAAAAAAAAAAAAAAAAAAAAGAAAGAAAGAAAGTTAAGATGCCTATGGTTTACACTACTGTCATTATATTTATATATGTGTATGTATGTGTGTCTATATATATATATATATATATATATATATATATATATATATATATATATATATATATATTGTGTGGGTGTGGAAGTAGACTTTTATGATGGACATGTTCTGAATTGGGCATTTTTGTCAATATTGGTTCATGCATTTTGTTTCATTGCCTACTGGAAAAATGTTCAAACAATAAGTTTAAAATGCGCTCTGTCTAACAAGTGTGCTGTATTATACAAGGAATATAATTTAATAAAGTCAGGAAGGTGCATCAAAGAACACATGCATGTTTCTTGTTTTGTGTGCAAAGGGCCAATGATACAAAAACAGCCCAAAGGTAATCTTTATCCACCACTGGTCAGATGCATTTTCTTTGGATGTGGTGTGTGGGTTTCACTGCTGTTTCAATGAATGTGAGTTTCAGTGGCAGAGAAGTTTTAATGCCAAGTCTGTTTGCATTGTCAGACAGTATTGCTTTGTTTAGTAGATGTCTTACTGTTTGCGCATTGTTCCATAAAATGTAAAAATAAAATCCAAATAATCATTGTAGAAGTAAAGCAGTATGCACACATTAGTGTTTATGGTAAATGTGGCAAAATAGACAGGTAATGGGACATTGGAATGGCTGCAGGGGGACTCTGGGCCATATTTTGGTTGTCTGTTCTTCAGTTTGAGTTTGATAGCTGGTATCCCACAATTCCATTGGAGTAAGCAGGGTTACATAATTATGTATGTAAATTTGATGTTAATCAGTGTACAGATTTGTACCTATTTTTCATGGGCCTTGTCCAGATTTCTGACGTTTCCAGGTTGAGAGGTAAGATCCTAGTCCTTCTAATGTATAATCACAGTAACACTATGTCTGGAGTGAAATTATAGCACAAAAAAATTTAAACTTAAGGAAAGGCAATAAGTAATTGAAGATAACAGCAGTGTACTTTAAACAGCTTATAAAAGATGAAACTCTGAAATGCAAAGCTGATTGTCAGCAGCAACCTTTTCATTAGTTGCATTTCTCTTTAATATGGAATTCTTCAGGTAACTTTTACTACTGCAGAGATTGGGCATATTGACTGATATTGGTGAACTGTAATGACAGAAGCTTGAGTGGAATTTTATGGTTGAAATGTTCTAAAATGGGTAGTTTTGTCATAACTGGTTCATACATTTTAATTCATTGTTTACTGGAAAATTTTAAAATATACACTAACAAGTAGTGCTATATTATACAAGGAATGTAATATAATACAATCAGGAAGGTCAATCAAAGAACAAATGCATGTATTCATGGCCCTAAAATGTGTACAAGGGGTCCATATATTTTAAAACAGCCCAGAGGTAAGCTTAATCCACCAATGGCCAAATGTATTTTCTACGAATGTGGGTTACAATACAGTTTCAATTAATGTGAGTTTCAAGGACAGATACATTTACTGTTGTTCATGCTGTCTGTTTTCATTGTGAGACTGTATTGTTTTGTTTAGCAAATGGCTATCAGTATTTGTACTATAAAAAATATCTGTAATCACTGTAGAAGTAAAAGAAGAAAGTATGCACGCTAATGGGTTTGTACAGTGTTTATGGTAACTGGTGAGAAATAGACAAGTAATGGGACACTGAAATGGCTGCAAACGGGGCTGCTGCAGGTTGGGGGAGTGATTCATTACCTTGCCTAAGGCCCCATTTGACCATGATCCAGCTTTGATCATAAGAAAATATATAAATGAAGAAAAAAGTGAAAAATATGTTTCTGTCAAAACTTCAAAACGAAGCAGATAGACAACAGAAACAACAGGCATGATTAAATCGTGGCTCTACATGCACAAGCAGTCCCCAGTGTTCAACACACACCACATAACTTCAGTTTCCCAGTAAAAGTTATAAAACTCTTTAGAAAAGCCCCATAATTATTTAAAGGCAATATAATGTTCACAAACAATACAGCTGTAAATTAGAATTCCCAGAGAAATTAACAGCAGTAAATAGCAAGTATAAACACACATATGCACACACACACACACACACACACACATATATATATATATATATATATATATATATATATATATATATATATATATATATATAAACAGAAAGAAATCAAAGTAGATGATAATAAAGGGGAAGACACGTTTCCAAAGGGATCTTATCTGAGTCTGGAAGCTGTTATCCACCAGAGCCTGCTGCTGAGGAGATTCAACTGTGTGATTCCTACAGTTGACAATAAAACACTGAACAACTGACTTCCTATAGCAGCGGTTAGCCTTCACCTGATGGAAGGGGCTTAGCCAACCCCCTATCACAGGGAGTCAGAGGAAGGAATTCTGAGCTTTGGAAAGCTGACAGTGTGGGTCTGTTCAGGCACAGAACCTATACACCACTGAGGCAGTGTGAATGATGATCATCTAGACCTCCTTGCCTGTCACTTGTAGAAAGAGACAAAGTTTATAAAACTGTAACAATTTTTTTTAAGATGGAAAAGCATAGTCAAAAGATGAGGAAAGGAAGATAAAAGAAGCTAGGAAACTATCTAGTAAAACCGATCTTTGAAAACACTTAACTGAGCCCTGAGATCACAATCTGTCTTCTTGAGTCAGGGTCAGGGACAGATGCATTGTGGGAATATAAAAGAAGCCCAAGGTTTGAGCATTTGCTAAAGCTTCTAGATTGGATTAACAAGATGGCTATAATTCAATCACTCAAATCAGATGGAAGAGATGAAATAGGATAGTGTACTTTTTCGTTCAAAGAGATAAAAGCTATCACTTACTGAATGCAGAAAATCTACAGCAGCTATGTCCATAAAACTCTCCAAAGCCTCTGACTTTGTAGATCATCCATGTTTTATCAAAGAACTCTCCCTCTATGAACTGAAGCAATTCTCTACTGTGGTTTTAAGAATGACCCAATGTTGTTTTCTCTCTCTGTCTTGTACTTAGTCCTCACCCCACCCTGTGTTACCTGTTGCTCCCCAGGACTCTGTCTTTGGATCACTTTTATTTGTTGTCTACATTAACTCCCTCATCCTCACACTGAAAAGTAACAGCATCCTGCTATATACTGACACTGCTATTTGAGAATCTAGCAGCTCTCTTATGACCATTCACAACACCCTCGACAGTACTTTATCAAATTATGCCTAGTCTTTCAAAAGAAAGGCTGAATGTTGAATTTTAATAAAATCAGTGCAATGGAGTTCACTGCTCATAAGCACCTCAATTCATGTAAGTTGAACTGGAATTTTACTTAGTCCAATTGCAGCCGAGTGAAAACAGTTGGATCTATAAAATAAACAGACACCTGGTTAGATTCCACTCTAACCTTCTCCACACATTTGTAAAATGGGCAATAATGTTATATCTCTAATTCATAGATGACATAACATTTATAATTTAACTAAGCAAGACAGAGAAGCTACTGAAAAGGTGTAATATCACCTTAATGGAATATTCTCTTCCCATTACTGCATTCACCTCTGCCAAAAACACACCAAAACTACAAATGCAGAATGCCACATATCATTTCACAGTAGGTGGAGGCAAAGTCTATGCCATCACCCTGCAATGCATCACACAGGCTAGCTTCCATTTCCTCATAAAATCACTTATCTCATCAGTACACTGCTTTATAAAGCTCTCCTACTGGATCATTCTAATGTATCAAGAAAGTCATATTAAAGAATTCTCCAGATATCTTAGATTTTTGGATTCCTTTGTTATCACACTTGTTCATTCTAGTTTCATTACTTACCAGACTGCTGATCTGTGAGAAACGTCTAAAGCCAAGTCATGCATTCCCAAGAGGTTTATAGCCCTTGTACCTTGTATTAGATAGAAGTATGAATAATCAGAGCCCTTTCAGTTTAAGTATGAATAGCCCAGAGCCCAGACATTTACAAGTTACCCCTGTCCATCAGGACAAAGGTGTTAAGCAAGGGATGAACTTGCAGTTTCCCATCCATTTGTCCAGATTATACCTGAATAGAGTAAGAGACATACTTTGCTTTATGTAGACATGAAGACAATTCCAGAGAAGTAGTTTTCTCTAAGATACATATCTATCCCCTAAACATGTTTTATTTTTGTGTAAACGATATTAGGATCTCTTGAGTGGGTGGTTATTTAAAAGTTATGTACTCACCATAACTAGTTTTCTGTGTTGTCGTCTTTCATTCTTCCTCACCACTGGGTTTAGGATACGACTTGGTCACTTTCTCCTAGACTTCAGATCCAAGCCTTTAGCTCCTCCCTTTACCCATGATCCTCACCGCTTCCTCCAAGCCCTCAGACAGAGTTTGCTGTGTCTAAATACCCATCTCTCAAGAACGACTTTTAGGTAACATATGTATACAAATCTCACAGTTAATCCTAAGAGGAAAGAAAGGTAGGAAATTTGCTTACCTACAGAGGCTCAAACATAGAATCCATGGGTTCTAACTTCCTCTAGAACTGTTCCAGGAACATAGGAAAGGGGATGGCGGGGGGGGGGGGTGAGGAAGAATGAAAGAAGACAACACACATACCTAGTTATGGTGAGTACATAACTTTTAAATCTAATGTTGTCGCTTTCATTCGTTTTTACCACTTGGTCAGAGTCCCCAGCTACATTGCTCTTGGGTGGCCCTTATGGAAGAACATGATGGAGCACCGCTGAATCAAAGGCAGCTCTGTTTCTAGAAATAATGTCCGGCTTGCAATGATTAACAAAGGTATGGATCATAGACCAAGTGGCTGCTACACAAATATCCTCAACTGAAGATCTATAAGAGAAGGCTGCAGATGTTGCCATTGAGCTGGGAGAATGTGCTTTGGGTGGCTGGGATAAAGCCAACCCTGTTTGGCGATAAATCCATGAAATACAGTCTGATATCCATTTTGGCAAAGTAACTTTGGAAACTCCCTGACCCAAACAAGTAGGGGAGTAGGACAGAAAGAATTGATCAGATTTCCTATGCTGCTTCGTTCTGTGACAGTAAAAATGTAACTGCCTATGAACTTCAAGAAGGTGCAACATATATTCATCCTTATTTGTAAACTTAGGAAAGAATACCGGCAGTTGGACAGACTGATTAACGTTTGATTCAGTAGCATTCTTAGGCATAAAGGAACAGTTAGTATTTAAAGACACACTGTCCTTGTGGAATGGAAAATTATATAACGGGGACCTCAAAGACAAGGCCTGTAATTCAGAGACACTTTTCGCCAATGTCAATGCTACCAGGAAAACAGCTTTCCAGGAAAGAAACTTTAAATTACAAGTCCCTGATGCTTCAAAAGCCTTTATTAGTCCTTATAAAACCACCATGAGACCCCATGGTGGACAAGGTCCATTGAAAGGAGAATGGAGGATAAAAAACCCTTTCAAGAAGGCTTTACATAATTTAGAAGCCCATAAGGAAGCATGTCCATGCCCCACATGAAAAATTGAAATTGCTGCATGTTGTAGTTTGATTGAGGAAAAATTGCCTCCTTGATCAAATAAAAGACTAAAGAAAAACAAAATGTCAGGAACAGATGCCGAAAAGGGATCCGTGTTCTCTTTGCTGGGCCACACAAAAAAAACTCTTCCACTTACTTTTGTAAACCTTCATGGTGGAAGACTTCTGAGAGCCCAGAACAATATTCTTGACAAGGGAGGCGAGCCTGGACTGTCTAATAATCAGTGTAACTGAAGAAGCCATGCGGTCAGTTTGAGGGTGTGGAGATTGGGGTGTCAAAATTCTGATGGATGAGACAGGAGGTCCTGATTGGACTCCAGAATCCAGGGAGGATGCTTGAGATGAGACCATAGGAAGGGGAAACCACACTTGGCGAGGCCAGAAGTGGGCAGTGAGGATGACTGAATACTTCAACCGTCTTGCCTTCTGGAGACATTTTGAGATTAGGGGAAGAGGAGAATAAGCATAAAGGAGAACTGGGGGCCAATTGTGGACTAGAACATCCCTAGGTGACTCCCACTGAGGAGGGATCAGAGCGAATAACTCACTGCACTTGTTGTTAAAGAAAGAAACAAAAAGATTGCAGTAAGGCTGGCCCCAATGGCAGAAAACTATATTCGTTACTGATTGATTGAGGGACCACTCATGAGGAGCCAGAATGGCCCTGCTGTGTCTGTCTGCCAACACAATGGTTTCCCCCGGTATGTGTGTTACAACTAGAAAGTGGTCCAAAGAGATTGCCAATTCCCAGACCCTCATGGCCTCCCTGCACAACAGACAAGAATGGGTTCCTCCTTGCTTGTTGATGTACCAGACTACTGACATGCTGTCTGTGTGAATAGCAACAGTCGCTAGAGAAAGATCATCCTGGAAGTCTTCCAGTGGTAGAAGGACTGCTCTCATTTCTTGGACGTTTATGTGCAATTTGGTCTCTGTAAGGGATGCCCCTTGGATCATCTTTCCCATGTAATGCCCCCCCCCCCCCCAGTTGGGAAGCATCCATGGTCACTGTGGACTGTTGGAAGGGGAACAGAGAATGGTCAGTATACATTCATTTATTTGAAAGGAGGGTGTACGATTCGCCAAAGTGCAAAAGTACAATCTCCAGATGTCTGAAATGCCGAGTGACAATGGTTCAAATTCCAATGAGTGAATGCTCATTGGCATTCGTTCATTGGAAGTCAGCATTTCAGATGCAGATCACACTATAGCGGGGATCGGGAAATGAACCTTTTCCCTCACTGTAGTGCAATCTTGGAGTTTGAATATTAAAGTAGTGGGGGGTACGGGGTACGCAGCCCCCAACATGGAGGGTCCAGGGGGGCTTGACCCCTGCATAACGATGTTTGGAGATGTTTAGATTTCAAAAATGGTTGAATCTGGTTTTCCAGATTACCATTTTCAAAGTCTTGCTCCGTTTGAGCGATTGTCTTTCGTTTTAAAGTCGATTAAATGACCATGCGCACAAATTCATTTCAAACAAATGAATGTATACTGAATGGTCTGTGTAGGTGTAAGTCTTAACACTGAAGCCCCCATTGCATGCAGTACTTGCAGATCAGTGTGAGTTTCACTTGCGTGGAGAGGGGTTGGTGTAGAATTGACCAATGAACTGCTAAGGTTCATTGTAGAACTCTCATGAAGAACAGGGCCAAAGGGACTTGCTGCCATGGATCCCAATACTTGTAGCACCAGTCTTGCTGGAGGAAAAGGGCGAGGCATCATGTCCTGTATCTGACTTCATATGGTTATTTTCCTCTGTAATGGTAGGTATACCACCGCCCTTTGAGTATCCAACTGAGTCCTGATGAACATTATGTTTTGTGATGGATCTAGTTTTGATTTTGCAAAATTTATAGAAATCCCTAAGGATATGGAGATATCTAGCTCATAGTCTATGGCCTGTAGCAGCTGATGCCTCGCTGGAACAATCAGGAGCCTGTCATCTAAGTATGGAAACACTTGGAATCCTTGGAGCCGCAGATGAGCTGCCAACACTGCCATGCATTTGGTAAACACCTGGGGGGCAGTGCTGAGTCCAGAGGGCAGTGCTCTGAACTTGTCATGACTGGCTCCCAGCTGGAAGGGCAGAAATTTCCTGGAGTGCTTGTGTATCTTTATGTGGTAGTAGGCATCCTGGAAATCTATGGCATATATCCAATTTTCCTTGCTCAGAAGCAGCAGAATGGACTGTACCATAACCATCCAAAACTTGGACTTCTTTACAAACCAGTTCAGTTTGCTTAGATCCAAGATTGGTCATTGGTCTCCCATTTTCTTTGGCACCAAAAAGAAGCAGGAGTAAGTTCCAAATCCTATTTGTTTGGTCGGGACCTTTTGTATGACTCTTTTTTGAAGCAGCTTTTGAACCTTTAGAGCTGCCGATTCCCTCTGACTGGGTGGAACACCAGGGAGCATCTTGTTTGTTACTGTAGGAAGAAGGGAAAAGGGAATGTAATAGCCTCTGCATATGATGTTTAGCCCCCAGTTGTTTTTTTGGGATTTTTGTCCAGGCTTCTGAGTGAAAAGCAAAATGTCCCTGACTGGCTCCAGAGAAGAGCAGCCAGGCATCTCCTCAGGAGAGCTGATAGGGTCTATTGGGAAAGGAATCCCAAAAACCCTGATTCTGCAAACCCCCGCTGCCCCTAGGGTGGTGTCTGTCATTGAAACCTCTACCTATGCCTCTGGAAGAGGAATCTCCCCACATGTCTTGGAAAGGTCCCTCTGACTTATGGAAAAAGAAGTTATGTACTTACCATAATATTCCATCTGTATTGTTGATTTTCATTTCACCTCAGATATGGGTTCGGACCAAATTCATCGGCTCCAACTCACCTGTTAGAATAGCTCGTGGCAACCAAAAAGCTCTTCGGCACCTCCCCTTACCCATAATGCATCCCTCCCTGTTATCTCAGATCTTGTTTGCTAAAGCTATCTTATGAAGGACATACAGAAAATTTCACATCAATGATCGTGGTGAGAACAATTCTGGAATATGGAGAAAAATAAGTAATCCACTAATATTGAACTTCCCCCTCTACCAGGAGCAAAAGGCAGGGGGGCTTGGAGAGTGGGGATGTGAGGTGAAATGAAAATCGACAATATAGATGGAACGTTATGATACGTATATTTATTTATTTATTTATTCCAGTTTGATGACCAGGAGGTCCACTGGGCTCAGGGAGCCTGTTTTCAGTGGAGGCCCGGGGAGAGATCTATCCGCAATACATTGTTTAGTTACAAGAATTATTACAAAGAATAATTGCTTTACAAACTTTCAGAAGAAGAAAACAGTTACAATTTCATTTAGGCAAGAAAGGCAGGCACACAACATCATGGCTACATATTACAGATTTGTAATTTAAAATATCCACACTTGAGTGTGAGGTTAGCTTGATGTGAAAGTTAGCCAGACGTATAAGTGGAGGAGAGCTTATGGGGTATGGGGGGAAGAGTACAGTTGCATTTCCTGTTTGAATAAAGATAGGAATGTAGTTGAGTTTTAAAGTTTTCAAAGTTGTCACAAGTCCTTAGAGAAGGGAGATAATTCCATTTTTTAGCTAAGAAGGATAGCAGAAGCTGACCAGCAGGACGATTGGGTTTATGGACGTAGATTAGGTTTTGGTGGGTAGATCTAAGAGTTCTGTGGGATGTATATGGTAGTAGAATATTGGTTAGTGCAGGGCACTTGACAGGTTGAAACAATAATCTGTGGGCTGTGGTGATTTGGAGATAATCTAGATGGTTGGGGAGTTAAAGCCAATTTAATGAATGAAGGGAAGAACAATGATGGGAGGAGGATTTGGCTTTGGTTGCAAATTTGGAGATTTTATTGTAACAGACTTCCAGTTTGGAGGAGAGAGCGGCGGATAAGTTAGTAAGTAGAGGAGCACCGTACAGTGGATAGGTAGTGGCTAGAGTTAGTCTGGTGGAAGGAGAGAGGAAGTGGCTGTTTCTGTAAAGTAAACCAAGTTTTATATGGGTTTTCTTAATGTTTTGCTGGATGTGAGTATTGCAACACCAAGAAGTTTGGCGAAGGGAACAATCTCTGTGGTGGAGTTGTTTTGGCTGATAATTTGGAGTGAGTTTTTATAGGGAAGTTCTAGTGGGGGGAAATAGAAGGATTTTGGATTTGCTGGCATTTAGTGAGAGGTGATGTTGGAGCATCTAATTTTCGGTGGTTGAGAAAGCAGTTTGTGTCACTGACTGGAGCTCTGCTAGGTTAGATGCGCAGCAAATTAAAGTAGAATCATCTGCATATTGCACAATTCTAGTGTTGGATATGGCTTTGTTAAAGTAGTTAATAAAGATGTTGAATAGCACTGGGCCAAGTATGGATCCTTGGGGTAAACCAGTAGGGGTTGGAAGGAAGGTGGAGGTGCCTTGTTCCCATTTTACATCCTAAGACCTGTCTGAAAGATAGCTAGAGAACCAGGAAAGGGTGTTGTGGGAGAGATTAAGATTAGAAAGATGGTTTAGGAAGTGGGTATGGGAAATGGTATCGAATGATTTGGATACATCCAGTAGAACTGTAGATATTATTTTACCAGAGTCACGAGCGAGATTTACAGTGTGTAAGAAGGAGAGAAGGGCACTGTGTCCTGGACGGGAGCCGTGTTGGGTGAGAGTGATTAGCTGGTTTTTGGTTAGGAATGCATAAGCTGAAGGTGGATGCATTTTTCAAGAAATTTAGAGATTGGGGAGAGGATAGCTATGGGGTGGAAATTTGAGACACTATTGTTTTTGCCACCCTTATGAAAAGGTAGAATAAAGGCAGCACACCATAATTTGGGTACATAAGATTCCAGCAAGGATCTATTGATCAGAATACTGATAGGGAGGGCAATACCTTCAGTGGCTATTTTTAGGAAGGAGGATGGGATGTTGTCAGGGGCACTGGAGCAAGGCTTTAGTTTTGAGAGTAATTTCTTTATATGGTAGGTTGAGACGGGTTTAGGTTCGAAAGTAGGAGGAGGGGGAGTTGAGAGTGAGGAAGATTGAGTGGGATGAGGTGAAGGGTTATTGTTGGTAAAAGTCTTGGTCAGCTCAGCAATAGAGGTGGTGAAAAAGGAATTGAATAGAGAGGCAATTTCATGGTCAGATTAGCTGGTGTCAGGACAGGGGTTGATCTTAGTACCTGGGTTAAGAAGGGAATTAATTGAGTTGCAGAATTGTTTGGGTTTTTTTGGATGATTTACTTGTAGTTTGATGTAGTAAGACTTCTTGTCTCTAATGACTTGTTTTTTGACGAGGATGCGTAGTTGCTTGTATTTAAGTAAGACTTCATGCTGTTATGTTGGAGGTATGTTTTCCAGGTTTTATCTCTTTGTAGCATACTTTTTTTGGTGTCTTTAGTTAGCCAAGGGGAGTAGGTTTTACTCCTTTTGTTCTTATTGGAGCTAGGGAGTTGAGGACATTTAAAAAATTGAGTTGAAAAAGTCAATGGCTTTGTCTAATGGAAGGGTTTTTAGGGGGCTCCAGTTAGTTTGTTTAAGGGAGTCAGAAAAAGTAGCAGGATTAAAGTTTGAGAGGTTACGTGTATGAATGTACTGGTGGGAGTGTGCAGAAGTGAGGGTAGCTCGATGGGTGAAGGCTGGGAAGTGGTCTCCTAATGGGTCAGGTATAACACCAGATATTATAACTTTATTAGGATGGGATACTAGGATCCAATCTAGTGTGGAGCCAGGGGGGCTTGTTTTGTTAGGCCTGGTAATGGAATTAGTTAATTGGGTGCAGTTAAATAGGTTGATTGATATGGTGGGATTAGGGTTGTTGATTTTGTTCCAATCAATATTTACATCACCAAGTATGTAGGCCTCTAGCTTAATATTAGTGGAGGTCCAGGAGAGGATTTCTTCTAGAGTAGTGGTGTTGTTACCAGGGGGGTATAGAGGGATATAATGCAGATGCCTTTGTGGTTATTTATTTTTAGTAGGCCAATTACTAGTTCTGCATTGTTGAAAGAAGTGATGGGATTAGGATATGGAGTAATGGATAGCTGGTTGGAGTAGATTAAGGCTACACCACCACCTCTTCTATTTAAGCGGTCGAATCTAAGAGATTGAAATCTGGGGGGAAGGAATTCGGAGTCACTGATATGTGATTTTAGCCAGGTTTCTGAGATGGCTACAATGTCTGGTGAATTGTGATTTAGCCAAGCAAGAAAGAGGGTTAATTTATTTTTTAGACTTTGGGCATTGATGGTGAGGAATTTGAGGTGTTTAAGGTTGGATTTATTATTAGTAATAGGGTGGTGGGGGATAGGAGCAGTATTTGGTCCTGGATGTGGGTGTATGTCCCCGGCTAAGCAGAGGTAAGTGAGAAAAGGAAGAAGTACTTTTGGTTTGGTCTTTGAAAGTTGTGTCTGGTAGTGGATTGGTTTCGGTTTGTAGTATTTAATTGAGATAGAGAAAATCTTTACTTTGAAGTGGTGAAGAGGGTGGGATTGAACTAAAGAAGCAGAAATGTTATGGAAGTGTGTTGCAGGGGGGTAGGGGGAAGAGGGTAAGGTGTAGCTGGAAGTGGGTACAGGAGGTGGCTTGGTATAGAGGGAGAAGGACTAGGATATAGATAGATGAGGAAATAAAGATATTAGGTGGAAGAGAAGGCGTGGTAGAGGGAATCTGTCCAGATGTAGTAGAGAGGAGGATAATGGGACTTAGGTGGGTGGGGAGTTGTGATAGTGATTGGCAGGTGGGAGAGAGGAAGGGGAGGAGCAGATGTATGGAAGTATTGATTAGTGGGGAGAGGGGGGGGTCTTTTATAGAGAATAAATGTAGGAGTACTGGGGGTGAGTGAGAACTGGGGGCAGGGTAGGGAAGTGGAGTGAGCCCGCAAGGCGAACGGAGTGGGATGAGCTGGAGAAAAGGTGTCTGGCAGAAAACAATCAGCCAGCTATGGGAGAAATGTAAGATATAGGAGAAATACTGAACAGGAGGGTGTGGGGGGAGAAAGGTAGTAGAGTACAGCACAGGGTACAGCAGGCCAGAAGGGAAAGTAAATGGAAAAAGTAGGGCTAGTTAGGAGAGAGCAGAAAAAAAGTAGTCTAGAAGCTAAATGGGTGGACAGCATCACCTAGTGGTACCAAAAATAAATGGGTCAAATATCTTAGAGGGTAAGAGAGTTAAGGGATAAACCGAAAAGGCTTGGTAGGCTGCTTGGCTAGCGTGGGGAAAAGTACAGTCACTATAGCAGTGAGCACAAGGTAGAAAATTAGGTTTACAGATATCAGTACATACACTTTTAGATATCTTGAGAGAGTCTGTTTGAGGTTTTTCGTGGGGTTTTAGCAGAGTTCTGCAGGGGTTTTAGCAGCGTCTCTCTGTAGAATCCCTTTTAGGAAGGTTTCAATGGAAGTAGAGAAGGGGTGGAATGCAACACGTACAGCTGTAGGGAGAAGAGCAGAACAATACAACCATTAGTGAAAGCTAATATAACTTGTTTATCTGATATTGTCAATTTTCATTTTGTCGTCACGAGAGTCCCCAGCTACTTTTATCTTGTGTGGACTCATGGAAGGATATTCCTCAGAGCCATTGAACCAAAGGAGATCCTTCCCCTGGAGACCAAATCCAATTTGTAATGAGTAATTAAGGTATGATGATTAGCCCATGTGGCCGCCGTGCAAATGTCGGCTCTGGTTAAGTGAGCTCAGTCAGGTCTAGAAAGATTTATACCTTGTTTGGTGTAGATGAAGGCAATACAATCAGATAACCATTTTGCTAGAGTAACTTTGGATCCTGGGAGGCCTTTCCTAGGACCTGCAAAGGAAGTAAGTAATTGACTTGCCTTCCCTAAAGCATCCATTAAATGCAGCATGTATTCACCTTTGTTACCGAAGTTAGGAAAGAATATGGGCAAGTTAAAAGATCGATTGATATTGGTCTCTGAAACAACCTTGGATAAAAAGGAGGGGTTGGTGTGCAAGAAAACTCTGTCTTTATGGAAAATCAGGTATGGAGGTTGGAAAGATAAAGCCTGAGTTTCCGATATACTTCTAGCAGACATAATAACTAGTAGAAAGATTGCCTTCCAAGATAAAAATTTTATCACATGTAGCTGCGGGTTTAAAAGGGGGATGAACAATACAATGTAGAACTAAGTTTAGGTCCCATGGAGGGGAGGGTTCCTTATAAGGTGGCCTTAGCAGAAGGGTCCTTTTCAGAAAGGCTTTGCAGAGTTTGTGGGAAATGAAAAAGTTATTCTTCCCAACATGAAAAGTTAGAGACTGCTGCTAATTGCACTTTAATCATAGAGGCAGCTGCTCCATTATCAAAGAGAGGAGTCAAAAATCTCCAGAACAGAGTGGATAAGTACAGTGAAGGGATTTACAGTATGTCATTTTGATTAGCCCAAGATACAAATGTTTTCCATTTGCTCTTACAAAGTTTTTGAGTAGTAAGGCTTTTGGGAGGCTAGTAAGATATGGTGGGCTAGGGAGAAGAACATAGATTGGCTATCAATGGAAATGGACAAACCAAGCCTTCAGCTTGAGGTTGGACAGACTGGAATGAATCATTCCTGTTGGATGTGACAGTAGGTCTGGAGTGGGATCCAGAGTCCAATGTTTTCTCAGTAGATGAGGCCAAAGGAAGGGAAACCAAGTTTGTCAAGGGCAAAATGGGGCAATGAAGATTACTGTTCTTTTCAACCCGATTGCTTTTTGGAGAAATCTGGGAATCAAAGGAGTTGGGGAAAAGGTATACAGTAGACTGGGAGGCCAATCTTGCACTAGAGCATCTTTCAGTGACTACCCCACCAGGACAATTAGGGCAAAGTAGCTTCTGCATTTGTTGTTCGGGGGGATGCGAAGAGGTCGCAAGTTTGGCCCCACATGCAGAAAATGTCTTCTGCCACTTTCTGGTTGAGGGACCACTCATGAGGCATGAAGATGGATCTGCTCAACTTGTCTGCTGTCATGTTGGATATTCCAAGAATATGGTTGCTACAAGAAAGCAGTTGGATGAGATTGCCCATTGCCACACTCTTAGTGCTTCCTGACACAGGGGGTATGATCTGGTCCCTCCCGGTTTATGTACCAGACCACCAACATGTTGTCTGAATGAAATGCCACCATTCCTCGAGGGAGAGCATCCTGAAAGGCGTGCAACACTAGAAGCACTGCCCTCATCTCCAGAATGTTTATGTGCATATTGGCCTTGCTGGCAGACCATGGAAGACTTAGCTATAGAATGTAGGGTTGCCAGCTGGGAAGTAAACTTTTCTCAGACCGCTTCAGCTATGGCACCCTCAAGTGTATCTGAGAGCTCTTTGACCAGTTCTCTCTGAAGCCTAGTAAAATGGGAAAGATAATTCAGCAATCATAGGGCAAAGTTCAATGAAGGGAAAACTCACTTCCCACAACTATCCATCATCCTGGAATCCTTATTAGGAACTTTTATTCTGAGAGTTCCTTCTTAGTAGCTGCTGCAATGACCATGGCATTCAAGGACCCCCTGAAATTCACTTATAGGAAGGGGAAAAATATTAAGGAAATGCTGGAATATAGAAAAAACAAAGCAGGGTAGGCAGAAGAAAGGCGATTTAAGTGTGGGGCTTGCTCCCAATGCTCACACGTTATACAGGGGGAGAGTGTTATTTAATGGAGAGGAACATAAAGTTAGGAACCAACGCATTCTCCAATTGTGACACCATGGGGGTTATATATATTGCCATTTGTAAACCCTGTGGAGCCTTCTATGTAGGGAAGACCACTAGGAAGTTTAAGAGGTGAATATACGAACATCTCTATGACATTAGTAAGCAAGATACCAATAATGCACTATTCAGACATAACATACTTTGTAAAGATGCAGTTTTTGTGTTTTTTTGTCATAGAAAAAATAGAACAGGACCCTTGAGGTGGTCCCTGGGAGACAACTATAGAGTACAGGGAACTATTTTGGCAGTTGAGTTTGGAGGCCAACAGCGAACCAGGCTTGAATGACTATATTTCTTTAGCCCCTGTCCTCAAACTTAGATCTGCTAAACTATGTTTTTATTTAGCATTATTTCTTGACCAGTAGATGGCAGTGTTCTACTAGTTCATAACAGTGGTATTGTTTCAACACAATTTAAAATTTTGGTGCAACACATCTTATTTATTTATTTCTATATTATTATATTTGATGACCTGCATTTTATGTATTTACATATTAATTATGTGATTCATTGTTTTTAAAATCTGTTTTTAGAACATGTTATTGCAATAACTTTTAGTTATGTACTCACCATAACTTCAGATGTTTGGGATCCATCTCGGCCCACATTCTGACTGATGGGTTCGAGCCGATCCTCGGCTCCGACTGGCACGCTTATGCCAAAGAGCGAAGTCTCTTATTGGCTGAGCTTTATTCCCCCAAAAAAAAGAGATAGTTTGTGGGGTATGAAAGGTTTTTTAAAATGCAGTGAAAAGATAAAAAGGAATTAAAAGGGCAATTTCTTCGATTCCGGCAGGGGGGGGGGTGTTTAGGTTACCGGGGTTAAAAGGGGAATTATTGAGTCAAATTTTGGTTTTGTGATTTCTTGTAATTTGATGATGGGGCGGGCCTAACCTTTTTTTGGGTGGTCTAAAAACTCTATCCGTAAAATTTTAGGTGTTTTAGGTTTAAACCTTTGTAGTGGAATGGGGGTTGGGCCAAAGGAGATTTCCTTTGGCTTAATTTAAAACTAAGGGGGTAGAAGCTTTAGAATGAGCTTTTAAAAAGTTTGGGTTTTTAATTGGGAAAAAGGGTTTTGGGGGGAGTTATATTTGATCAGGAAAAAGTAGCTTTTAGGTTTGAAATTTTTATGAGGGAAAAAATGGGGACTTCGAGGGTGAGGCCCGGGAAATGGCCCCCAAATTTCCGTAACACCAATTTATAATTTATTGGATTGGGGGAAAAATAAAATGGAGCCGGGGTTGTTTGGGGCCGGAAATGGGAAAGATTTGGGAAAAGGATTGGGTTGGTTAGGTTTTTATTTTGTTAATCAATATTTAATAACACCAAGTTTGAAACCTTTTTGCAAATAAATTTACCAAGGGAAAGGATTTTTTTAAGAGTTTTTAAACCCCGGGGAGAGGGTTAAAGGGAAGGTTTTGGAATTTAGATCCCACGGGGCAGGTTTAAAAATTTGGGGTTTAAAAGGGGATTTTAAAGAAAGTTTTTATAGTTGGCTACAAAACCTTTCTAATTTAGAGATACCAAAAGGGGTTTAATGGGAAGGGAAAATCCTTGATTAAAGGGATTTTAAAAATTTCAAAACTCGGTAGAGCAGTGATGGGTTTAAACCCAAAAAGAAAAAGGGAAATTTTTTTACTTTGGGCAATTTTTTGGGGGGGGTTTGGGGAAAAATAAAAGTAAAATTGGTCTAGGGGATTTGGCTAAGTGGAAATGGGGCCAAGCGAATTAAAGAGAAGGACTTTTGGTTTGTCCGACTGTTTTTGGAGGTGGAAATTGGTTTGGTAGATGTAGATGTTTTAGGTAAGGAAAACCTTTCCTTTAGGGAAAAGGGGGGGGTTATACATGCAAAATTAGAAGTTTTGAAGGGTTTTGGGGAAGGGAATGGAGGAAAAGGATAAAGTGCCCCCTTGGGAAAAGGTTTTGGTAAGATAAGTGGAGATTTGGGTAAGAGAAGACGGGGGTTGTGTTAGTGGAGTGAAATAATGGGGCAGGGGTATTTGAAAATGATTTCAGTTGGGAGAGAAGGAGGAGAGAATGTCTGAATTTGTTGAAAATTGATCTTGAAGGGGTCTAAGAAGGGTTGGTAGCTAGCCCTTATGGCCTTGCAAGGGGAGGGCTGGTGTTTTAGAACAGACCACCACATGGTTTTTGATGGGAAATCCCCGAAAGAATGTGGAAGGTGTAGGGAAGAGACAGGGTCACCCAAAAAAGTAAAAAAATTGGGGGGGAAAAGGAGCCGAAAGCGCCAAAATGCCACCCATTGGGGGCACTTTCAGGGTAACCAAAAAAGGGTCAAAACTTGGGGAGATTGAGTGAAACCAAAAGGTCCGGTTTTTCTGTTTCCCTAAAAGTATATTGAGGGAAGACCAAAGGGGAAAAATTGGTTTTCAATACCCGAAATCCCTTGAATCTTGAGAGGAACTAGGCGTGGGTTTTTGCCAAAATTTGCCCCCGGGGGGGGCTTTGGAATCCCATTAGAGTTTAATTTGGGTAAAGGGTTTTGGGTCCTTGAGGGGGAAAGCAGAACAATCATTATTTGCTTATAACCCTTTTTTTGAAGGGCAAAATTTTCCAAATTTGTATCCGGGAATCCCCCGGAATTCTTTTTGGGGGGCCATTAGGAGATTCCTGGTTGCAAAGGAGCCTTTTCCCGGAAAAAACATTGGAATAAAAATTTAAAGGGGAGTACATGCCCATTGGGGGCCCCTGGGCTGGTGAGACCAAAGGGCAAAAAAGATTTATACCTTGTTTGGTGTAGATGAGAAGGCAATACAATCAGATAGCCATTTTGCTAAGTAACTTTGGATCCTGGGAGGCTAACCTAGGGACCCACCACCGAGAAATAAAGTAATTAGCTTGCCTTGTTCCAGCATCCATTAAATGCAGCATGTATATTCACCTTTGTTACGAAGTTAGGAAAGAATATGCAAGGCAAGTTAAAGATCGATTGATATTGGTCTCTGAAACAAGCTTGGATAAAGAGGAGAGGGTTGGTGTGCAAGAAAACTCTGTCTTTATGGAAAATCTGAATTATGGAGGAGTTGGAAAGATAAGCCTGAGTTTCGATATAACCTAGCAGACATAATAACTAGTAGAAAGATTACTTCAAGATGAGAACATCACATGTGGCTGCGGGTGGGTTTAAAGGAGGGATGAACAATACAATGTAGAACTAAGTTTAGGTCCCTGGGGTTCCTTATAAGGTGGCCCTTAGCAAGAAGGGTCCTTTTCAGAGAAGGCTTTGCCCAGAGTTTGTGGGAGGCTCTGAAAAGTTATTCTTCCCAACACTTGAAGTTAGAGACTGCTGCTTCTAGTGCACTTTAATCATAGAGGCAGCTGCTCCAGAGTATCAAAGGAGTCAAAATCTCAGAACAGAGTGGATGTAGAAAGTACAGTGAAGGGATTTACAGTATGTCATTTTAGTGCTTAAGATACAAATGTTTTCCACATTTGCTCTTACACAAAGGATTTTGAGTTGTAAGGCTTTGGGAGGCCTGAAAGTAAGATATGGTGGAGCTAGGGGAGAAGAACATGGGTGGCTATCAATGAGAATGGACAAACCAAGCCTTCAGCTTGGGTTGGACAGACTGGAATAGTCATTCCTGTGTTGTTGGATGTGACAGTAGGTCTGGAGTGAGATCCAGAGTCAATGTTTTCTCTCAGTAAGATGAGGAATGGCCAAAGGAAGGAAACCAAGTTTGTCAGGCAAAATGGGGCAATGAAGATTACTGTTCTTTTCAACCCGATTGCTTTTGGAGAAATCACAGAGATCAAAGGAGTTAGAGGGAAAAGGTATACAGTAGACTGGGAGGCCAATCTTGCATAGAGCATCTTTCATTGACTTCTACAGGACAATTAGAGACAAAGTAGCTAGCTTCTGCATTTGTTGGGGGATCTGTGAAAGTGCAAGTTTGGCCCCACATACAGAAAATGTCTTCTGCCACTTTCTGGTTGAGGAACCACTCATGAGGCATGAGGATGGATCTGCTCTTGTCTGCTGTCATGTTGGATATTCAAGAATATAGTTTGCTACAAAAGAAAAGCAGTTGGATAGAGAGTGCCCATTGCACCACACTCTTAGTGCTTCCCTGAAACACAGGGGATATGATCTGGTCTCTCGGTTTATGTGCAGACCATAACATGTTGTCTGAATGAAATGCCACATTCCTCGAGGGAGAGCATCCTGAAAGGCGTGCAACACTAGAAGCACTGCCCTCATCTCCAGAATGTTTATGTGCATATTGACCTTGCTGGCAGACCAGGTGCCATGGACCAGATCTTCCTACGTCATTTAGCTATGCCCCCTCTCTAGAGCTTCTCCATCATCTACCATGGTCTGGCTTATCAGAACAAAGGTATGCCTCAGCTGAGTGGAATGAATCTACCAAGAAAGATCTCTTTTGCAAGGTCTGTGAAGAGAATCTGGTAGGACATGGGATGGTGGATAACTGACCACTGAGCAGATACTAGCCACTGTAGTATTTGCATGTGAAATCTCACTAGCGAGCTGCCACCATGGACCCCAGAGCCTGAAGGACATAATGAGTAGCTACCATCATGTTTTGAAGCAGCTTGTAAGTTTGGCGTCTGATTGTCTGTACCCTGAAGGATGGAAACTTTGTGATTCCCTGACCCGTATCTAGGACTGCTCCTATAAATTCCAGTGTTTGGGAAGACTCCATCTGAGATTTTTCATAATTTATGGTTATGCCGAGCTCTGTAAAGGTATGGATAACAGAGTCCCATGCTTAGAAAAGTAGATGCCTGGTTGGTGTGAAAATGAGCCAGTCATCCAAATATGGAAACATGTGGAATCCTTGTTGTCTTAGCTGAGCCACTACCACGCATTTGGTAAACACTCTGGGGGCTGTAGTGAGGCCAAAGGGGGGGGGGGGTGCTCTGAACTGTTGGTAATGACTGGCTCCTTGCTGGAAGCGTAAATGCCTTCTGGAGCACCTGTCCATCTTTATATGGTATTACGCATCCTGAAGGTCTGTGGAGCACATCCAATGCCCTGTTCCAAAACAGGAAGTATGGACTGTACCCTGACTGGAACTTTGGGTGTCAAAATGATTTGTTTAATCTACTAAGATCCAGTATTGGTCTCCATTCCCCTTTTTACTTTGGAACTAAAAAGAACCGTGAGTAAGGTCTGAATCCTCTCTGATGTGGGGGGACCAGATGGATGATTCTTTTAACAGTTTCTGTATCTAAACTACTGCATGATCCCATACACAGCTAAGGAGTGGGAATGTCCATGAAGTTCTCTTACTTGAGGTGGGGGAGTGAGTATGTAACCTCTGGATATTATCCTCTGCACCCATACATCCATAGTTATGTTTATCCAGGCTCTCTGGTGCAGGGATAGTCGACCCCTGACTGCCTCCAGAGGTGGGCAATTAGGCCTCCTTTCAGGAGTGCTGGATGAGGTTTCCAAAGAAAGGGTCTCAGAACCTTGGTTCTGCAAGCCTCCTCTGCCACAAGGATTCTTCCAGAATTGTTCCCCCGTCTGCCTCTGGGGGAACTCTCTCCATGTGTGTCTTAAGCACTTACTTGTAGGACTGTAAGACCACATTCTGCACCACCACCTCACTCTTTGGATATGGTCTCTGCAGGGTGGAAAAATGCATACCCCCGGTACAGAGGGTCTTACCTTCTTTTTCACACCTGGATAGAGTACCTTTGACCTTGGGACTAAAATGGGATGTGACGTCAAAAGGAGCACTGATGAACGAAGACTTAAAAGGCTCTGCAAAGTCGCAAAGGCACATCCAGATATGCCTCCTCATGGATATGCCTGAACCCGCCGCTCTACTCGTTCCATCAGCTGCATGTGATATAAGCGAGCCTCATAGAATGTAGGGTTGCCAGCTGGGAAGTAAACTTTTCTCAGTCCGCTTCAGCTATGGCACCCTCAAGTGTATCTGAGAGCTCTTTGACCAGTTCCCTCTGAAGCCTAGTAAAATGGGAAAGATAATTCAGCAATCATAGGGCAAAGTTCAATGAAGGGAAAACTCACTTCCCACAACTATCCATCATCCTGGAATCCTTATTAGGAACTTTTATTCTGAGAGTTCCTTCTTAGTAGCTGCTGCAATGACCATAGCATTCAAGGACCCCCTGAAATTCACTTATAGGAAGGGGAAAAATATTAAGGAAATGCTGGAATATAGAAAAAACAAAGCAGGGTAGGCAGAAGAAAGGCAATTTTAAGTGTGGGGCTTGCTCCCAATGCTCACACGTTATACAGGGGGAGAGTGTTATTTAATGGAGAGGAACATAAAGTTAGGAACCAACGCATTCTCCAATTGTGACACCATGGGGGTCATATATATTGCCATTTGTAAACCCTGTGGAGCCTTCTATGTAGGGAAGACCACTAGGAAGTTTAAGGGGTGAATATACGAACATCTCTATGACATTAGTAAGCAAGATACCAATAATGCACTATTCAGACATACCACACTTTGTAAAGATGCAGTTTTTGTGTTTTTTTGTCATAGAAAAAATAGAACAGGACCCTTGAGGTGGTCCCTGGGAGACAACTATAGAGTACAGGGAACTATTTTGGCAGTTGAGTTTGGAGGCCAACAGCGAACCAGGCTTGAATGACTATATTTCTTTAGCCCCTGTCCTCAAACTTAGATCTGCTAAACTAAGTTTTCATTTAGCATTATTTCTTGACCAGTAGATGGCAGTGTTCTACTAGTTCATAACAGTGGCATTGTTTCAACACAATTTAAAATTTTGGTGCAACACATCTTATTTATTTATTTCTATATTATTATATTTGATGACCTGCATTTTATGTATTTACATATTAATTATGTGATTCATTGTTTTTAAAATCTGTTTTTAGAACATGTTATTGCAATAACTTTTAGTTATGTACTCACCATAACTTCAGATGTTTGGGATCCATCTCGCCTACATTCTGACTGATGGGTTCGAGCGATCCCTCGGCTCCGACTCACGCTCCTTATGCCAAAGAGCGAAGTCTCTTATTGGCTGAGCTTACTATATCCCAGGATGCACCACTACCAGTCCCCCAGATCTAGTTTGTCCGCATACATGCACATGCAGCCCTGCTTATATAACATCGTCAGATGAAACAAGATAAAACAGTAGAACTCAAAACCGTTCAATCTCTTCTGATCTCCAAGGCAGGGGGAAGGAGGGTGGGTATTAGGAATGTAGAGATGGATCCCAAACATCTGAAGTTATGGTGAGTACATAACTAAAGATGTTATGTGATCCTATCTAGCCTACATTCTGACTGATGGGACAAGCGTCCTAGCACCTGAATCCTGGGTGGCTCACTGGAAAACACTCCTGAGTACCGTGGAACCAAATGATGCTCGTCCTTTAGATGCCACATCCAATTTGTAGTGGGAAATGAAAGTGTGCGGATTGGACCAAGTAGCCGCAGCACAAATTTCCGATATAGCGAGCTTGGAATGAAAAGCTATAGAAGTAGCCATAGCTCTGGTAGAATGAGCTTTGATAGATGTTGTAAGTTGCTTATTGAAGAAGAATAAGCCTGAGTTATGCAATCTCTGATCCATTTGGAGATAGTAGCTTTTGTGATGGTTTGACCCAATTTATTATCTGAGAAGGACACAAGCAACTGGTCTGACTTACGGTTGCTGGAGTCCTGTCTAAATAGAAGCGTAATTGCCTGTGAACATCCAATTTATGGAGAGTGTATTCCGCTTCATTGGAGAATTTTAGGAAGAAAACTGGTAGCTCTAGAGATTGTTGGAGACAGAAACTAGAACAGACCTTTGGGACAAAGGATGGATTAGGCCTAAGTGATACTCTATCCTTGTGGAAAATCAAGTCACGGTGGCTTAATAGACAGGGCTTGAAGTTCTGAAACTCTTCTTGCAGAAGTAATTGCAACTAAGAAGGCAGTTTTCCAAGACAGATATTTCAACTCACATGTAGCAGCCGGTTCGAAAGGGGAAGATGTTAATGCGAAGCACCAAATCAAGATCCCACGGAGGCGCAGGATGAAAAATTGGGGGTCTTAACAGGCCCGCACCTTTAATGAAAGTTTTGCATAGTCTGCTGCTCATCAATGGAGGATCCGTGGATTCATGGAATTTAGAGATAGCTGCTAGTTGGACTTTAATAGTAGAGACAGAAGATCCTTGATTAAACAGGGATGTTAAGAATTTCAAAACCTCTGGGATAGGAGCAGTGATAGGGTCTAAGCCCTTGAGTTGAGCCCAGATAGCAAACCTCTTCCACTTACTGAGGTACAATTTGTTAGTGGTGGGTTTGTGGGCAGAAGATAAAATGTGAACAACTTCCGGGTCTAGTGTGTGACTTCTGACTAAAAGTCGGAAGAGGAGGATCCAAGCAGTCAATTTCAAAGACCGGAGGGACTGATGCTGATGTCCCGACTGATGAATTAGCAGGTCCGAATTAGGTCTAAGGTCCACAGATCGTCCACCGCATGCTTCTTCAGGTAAGGAAACCATACCTGGCCAGAGGCCAGTATGGGGCAATCAGTATCATTCACCCCAATTGAGAAGCTTTTGAATGACTTTGGAGAGAAGTGGAATCGGAGGAAAGGCATAAAGTAGCCCTGTTGGCCAAGGTTGTGCTAGAGCATCCATAGCTGGTACTCCCTGATGTGGGATCAAGGAGAAGAACCTTTGGCACTTGGTGTTTAGTGGAGTTGCAAATAGGTCGCAGCACGGCGTCCCCCATCTCCTGAAAACCTGAGCTGCTACTGTTTGGTTTAGAGACCACTCGTGAGGAGAGAGAATTGTCCTGCTCAATTTGTCTGCCAAAATATTTGATCTTCCGAATGTGGGTCGCTACCAAGAAGCGGTTGGTAGCTACAGCCCATTCCCACACTCTCATGGCCTCTCTGCAAAGGGGTAGGATCTGGTCCCTCCTTGTTTGTTCAGATACCAGACCACCGACATGTTGTCTGTGTGGATGGCGATGATGCCCTGAGGAAGAAACTTGTGTAAGGCCTGTAGGGAAAGAAGTACAGCCCTCATCTCCAACACATTGATGTGGAGAAGAGCTTCGTCTGGAAGCCAGGAGCCCTGAACTAGCCTGCCCAGACAATGCCCCCCCCACCCTATCTGGGAGGCATCTGTTGTCAGGGTAACCAGTGGAGGGAATAACAAAGGGCTTCCTTGATTCAGATTGGATGTCTGAAGCCACCAGCGAAGGTCCCGTTTGCATGTTTCCGTAATCATGATGTGATGATTGAGGGGAAGATCCTGAAAGGACCATTGAGTTGACAATAGCCACTGAAGAATCCTCATGTGCAATCTTGCCAGAGGAACTAAAAGAACCGTGGCAGATATTGAGCCTAAAACTTGTAGAACCATCCTGGCTGGGGCTTTGGATCTCGAGATCAGAGCTTGAACTTGGCCCTGTAAAGTTTGGATCCTTTCGGCAGGAAGAAAGACGCGCATTAATCTTGAGTCTATCTCTGCTCCTATGAACCTTATGCGTTGAGAGGGCAGCAAGACAGACTTTGACCAATTGAATGTAATCCCCAGGGTAATACCCAGGGAGATGGTGGCTTTGAGATTGTCCATTAGTAGATGCCTGGTGGTGGCAGTCAGGAGCCAGTCATCCAGATAGGGAAACACTTGGAATCCAAGACTTCTCAGGTGAGCCGTCACTACTGCCAAACACTTGGTGAACACCCTGGGGCTGTGGTGAGACCAAAGGGCAGAGCGCAAAATTGGTAATGACTGACTCCCAGGCTGAAGCGCAGATACCTCCTGGACGCCTGATGTATCGGTATGTGATAATAGGCGTCCTTGATGTCTATGGAGCACATCCAAACATCCTTCTCCAACAATGGGAGAATGGATTGTAACGTGACCATTGAATTTGGATTTCGTGGCGGATTGGTTCAGTCTGCTGAGATCCAATATTGGTCTCAGGTCCCCTGTCTTTGGCACTAAAAGAACCTGGAGTAATTTCCTGATCCGATCTGGTCTGTAGGGACCGGTTGGATGACTCCTTTCTAGCAGCTTTAAAGCTTCTGCGGCTGCCATATCCCTTTGACTGGGTGGTGGGTCCGGGATTCTTTTGGACGGTGGGGGTGAGTATGTGAATGGGATGGTGTAACCTCCGGCAATGATCCGAAGCACCCATCTGTCCTGAGTGATTGACTCCCAGGCTTTTAGGTGCTTGGCAAAAGCGACACCCGACTGGCTCCGGGCAGCACAGCGGGCAATCCCTCATGGCGTGTGGGAGGCTGAAGAGCCACGAAAGGACCCGCGGACTCCAGAATTGCGGGGCCCTCTGCCGCCTCTGGGACGGCGTCTCCTGAAAAATTTCCCGTCCTCTGCCTCTGGAAGGGGAATCTTCCTGCTGTTGGGAGAAAAACTTGCGAGATTTGCGGAACCACATTTTCCCCCCTCCTTTAGCCTTGGGGTAAAGCCGAAAGGAGTGGAATAACGGGCACCTACGGCAGATAAAGTTTTTCCCTCTTGCTCACAGCGGTAAGGGTGTCTTTAACCTTGGGTCCAAACAATGAGGACCCATCAAAGGGAGCGTCGAAGGAAGACTTGAAGGCCTCCATGAACTGACAAGCGGAGCCAGGCTTGTCTCGTAGAGCCACGCCTGTGCTTGCCGCTCTACCGCCCCTTGCCGCATAGGAAATGAGCCTCATGGACGAGTTAGAAATTGGCGAAGGATAGCCAACTGAGAGCTAACCGACTGGGCTAGCTGCTCAGGTAGGTTACCGAGAGGAATCTGACAACTCCTTCACCAGCTCCCTCTGCCCCCTGGTAAAATGTGCCAAATAATTCAGAGACCTTAAAGTAAAGGCCCCTGAAGTCAGGGTGCGCTTCCGTACCTGTCCATACTCCTAGACTCCTTATTAGGAGGATGGACGGGCGTTCAAGCCTCTGCCACGCCCGGTTGTGTAGCAGATGCCACCACCATGGCATCTACAGCCACGCCTTTAGTAAGGAACTCCTTCTCGGGAGCAGACAAAATTTATTTGGACGAGAAGGACTGGTTCCACGGTATCTGGATGTTCCCACCCTTGACAAACTAAATCCAGAAGCTCGTCGGGCGGAGACACCCAGGAGGCGGAGGCTGAGCCCCAAAGGCCTTGAGGAGCACTGACTCGTCAGCAGAGGGGTTTGGATATCCAGCCACCTCGTTGTTTGAGGATCTCTAAGATGTCTGCAAATGAGACATCATCCGAGGGCGACTTCGGGACCCCTCTGCATCATCAAGATCAGTGTCTGATGTAATAGACTCGGGGAGTCCACGTGCTTCCTCTTGCACGATCTCTTCCTTGGGGTTCCTCCGAAGACAACTCCGAAGAACCCTCAGGAGGAGGGAACCCCAATGGGGTAACCTCAGGCCCGGGCTCCGCTGACTACGGACAAGGGAACTGCCAAAGACCCAGTCTCCACGCCCAGGAAGGTGCTGGTAAAGCCGGAGAGATGGCGAAGAGGACTTGGCCAAGGCACTCCTCATGGCTCTGAAAGCGGACCCCAGAATCCTGGGAGTGTCCGGTCCCGAGCCGTGATAGCCGGCGGAAGTCCGCAGCCGAGCACCGAGGGAGGCTCGGAACCAGCATAGGTCCCAAACATCACCCCGGGTCCAGCCGAAGAAGTCCAGCGTGCCAAACTCGGACCCGAAGGCCGGGTTGGAGTAAGTGGAGCCGACCCTAAGATCTCCACCGGCTCCAACAGCACCTGCTCCAGCCGGCCGAAGCAGTCGGAGGAGGAATGGCAATGGGGTGGGCCAGGTCACCGGCTCCGAAACCAACTGGGTCGGAACCGAAACAAATTTTGGAAGACTGGGGACTGGAACAGTCTTTGGAGCACCCTGTCTATATCAGAATCTGACATCCTCAAGACCGAGAGGAAACAGAGCGGGTTCGACGCCTCTCCAACGGCCCCAAAGGGCTAGGGGACCGGCTCGAGGTGACTCGATGAGTATCGGCGCCGAGGAATACACACCAGATTCCATCGGTGCCGAGGTGGACTTGGCGCCGAGGAGGAAGTGTCTGGCGGACCCTTGTCGGCTCGAGACCAGTGGAGCCGGCGAAGGTGACCCGCCTCTCGATGCCCCAGCCATCGGCTCCGAAGCCAGAGGAGTCGATACTGGTGGCATCGAGGCAGACCGTTCCGACCTCGGCTCCGAAGTCCTTGGAGCCGAAGGAGAGGCCTGCCTATGTCTCTTAGCGGTCGGATCCGGCGGACTGGTCGGAACCGACGCCCTTTTCTTTTAGCGGAGAAGGAGAGGATGCCAAGGCTTCTTCAAAAGAAGGTTTAATTAACCCCTTAAGAATCAATTTATTTTTCCTCTCCTGGAGGACCCTTGAGGAAAAAGCGTGACATACGCTGCATGATTCCTGTAAGTGTTTTGCACCTAAGCAATACACACAGAGCGAAAGTGATCGTCCGTGATGGACATTTTGAAACTACATTTTGTACATTTTTTAAAGCCCGAAGGCCTAGGATTCTGAGACATTATGGAAAGAGAATTTCAGTAATCTGACAGGATACATACAATTACTGATGACACCCCTTAAGTATAGGCTTACAGTTATCGCTTAAAAGCGCAAATGACAGGGAACTTTGAAAACCCTGTAAGAACAAACAGAGCTACAAAATATTTAAAGCCTTTTCTCTATATGTAAGATATAGGAGGGTTGACTGACCGGGAAGGCCCTAGATGAAGGGGGGCCTACCAAACTCAACCCAATCACACAACAAAAGTCTTCAACAAATCCAACCAATCACACAACAATGAGAAGAATAGCTGTTAAAACAGCTTTTTGAGACAAAAACAGCAAAAAACTGACAGAAAAAGTTAGTTAAAATTACTACTCAGCTCAGCCAGCTCGAGACCACATCTTCGCAGGTTAGCGGCAAACGAGATCTGGGGGACTGGTAGTGGTGCATCCTGGGATATAGTAAGCTCAGCCAATAAGAGACTTCGCTCTTTGGCATAAGCGTGCCGAGTCGGAGCCGAGGGATCGGCTCCGAACCCATCAGTCAGAATGTAGGCGAGATAGGATCACATAACATCTGACTGTTTTGTTTTAGAATTTTTTATAGTAGCATTTTGAATGCACCACATTCTATTATATTAAATGTTTCAATTAGTTAATTGTTTTGTTAATGGGAAGGGAGGGTTATTTAAGGAGATTACTAGCTTGTGTAACTATTCATTCTGATGAAGTTCAAGGACGAAAAATAGAAGTTATGTCCTTACCATAACGTTCCATGTGGAGTGTTCATCTCGCCTTTGTTCTTACACCTGGGTTCGGAGCCGATCCTCGGCTCCGTGTCAGCCGCTTGGCAAAGCTCTGCATCGAGAAGAAGCTCGAGACCAACCTAACTCCCACAATCCCCCTCTGCCTTTACCTCAGATCTAGTTTGCAAGCAAACCGGAAGCCAACAGAGAGAATATAACACATTCATGCCAACAAGAACAAACATAGTTGAAAAATATAATCACAACAACTGCATTAGGCAGAAGTAGGAGAACCAAACCAGACACCTAAACTGGACGTTCTTCCTGAGGGTGGGAGGGTGGGAATGTAAGAACAAAGGCGAGATGAACACTCCACATGGAACGTTATGGTAAGGACATACCTTCTATAGGTGAGTGTTCAATCTCGCCGTTTGTTCTTACACCTGGGTAGCGTCCCTAGCTCCATGTTCCTGAGGAACTCACGGGAGAACGTTCCTGAGCACAGTGGAACCAAAGGTTGCCCTGTCCCTAGAAATCCTGTCTACTTTGTAATGAGTAATGAATGTATGTGGTTTAGACCAAGTGGCAGCCGCAGAAATAGTGTCTAACGGTAGGCGGGCTGCATGAGCCAGGGATGTAGATACTGATCTTGTAGAGTGCCCTTTGGGCTTGACAGGTAAAGTTTGCTCCGAGGCAGCATAAACAAAAATAATGCAATCAGAAAGCCATTTGGAAAGGGTTCGTTTCGTAACTGCCAGACCCTTCTTGCTGTCTGCAAAGGCTATGAAAAGCTGGTCTGTTTTTCTGTGATCCTTTGTTCTATCCAAGTAAAACCTGAGTTGTCTATGAACATCTAACTTGTGTAACATATATTCCAACTTATTGGAGTGGTTTTTGAAAAAGGTAGGGAGCTCAATGGACTGATTAATGTTATTAACAGAGCAAACTTTGGGAAGAAAGGACGGATTAGTGCGAAGAGATACTCTATCAGAGTGAAAGATCAAATAGGGGTGTTTAACGGAAAGAGCTTGAAGCTCCGATACCCGTCTGGCCGATGTAATGGCCACCAAAAAGAGGGTCTTCCATGACAAATATTTCAAAGGACAGGAAGAGGCTGGTTCAAAAGGTGGTAGCATCAGCTGAGATAAAAGAAGGTTCAAGTTCCAAGGTGATGTAGGAGTTCTAACTGGTGGTCTAATATGGAAAGATCCTTTTAGAAAGGCCTTACAAAGTCTGTGAGCCCCACATTCTTCCACATGAAAGTTTGAAATGGCAGCCAATTGCACTCTCAAAGTGGCAGGAGAAGCTCCTTGGTGGAACAGTTCGGTCAAAAACTCCAAGATCCTATTTAGAGGAGCTATCATGGGGTCCAATTGCTGTGTATTTGCCCAGTGCACAAAACGCTTCCATTTACTAGTGTAAATCTTTGTAGTGGAAGCTTTATGAGAAGCCACTAGTATATTCTGAACTGCAGGGGAAAGAAGATCAGACCTGGCTAAGTAGGGAAGCGGAGCAGCCAAGCTGCTAGTCTGAGGAGAGTAGCGACGGGTGGGGAGCCCCTGACGAGTGGGTCAGTAGATCCGGCTCGGGTCCAGGATCCAGGGTTCCCAGTCGGTGTGCCAGAAGAAGGGAAACCAGATTTGTGAGGCCAGAATGGGGCAATGAGGATAATCGTCCTTTGCAGGTTGTTGGCTTTCTGCAGAAATTTTGCAATCAGGGGGAAAGGAGGAAAAGCGTACAGGAGACCCGGGGGCCAATCATGAACCAGAGCGTCCCTGGGGACTTCCCCTGGAGGGGGTAATAGGGCAAAATAGCTTCTGCATTTGGCATTCACTGGAGACATAAAGAGATGCTTGGGAAGGCTGGCCCCACTTGCGAAAAATTTCCTTCGCAACTGACTGTTTGAGGGACCACTCGTGAGGTAACAGGATAGCTCTGCTCAACCTGTCCGCTATGACGTTGGATAACCCCGGGATGTGCGTTGCTATCAGAAAGCGACCCGTGGACTCCGCCCATTGCCAGATTCTCATGGCCTCTCTGCATAGTTGATAAGACTTGGTTCCCCTTGCTTGTTTATGTACCAGACTACGGACATGTTGTCCGTCTGAACTGCAATTGTCCCTAGAGGAAGAAGGGGAGCAAAGTGTTGCAACGCTAGAAACACTGCCCTCAACTCTAGAACATTGATGTGCAGATTGTACTCCAAATTGGTCCATTCGCCTTGGACTGTCTGTCCCTGAAAGATGCACCCCCACCCTATCAGGGAAGCGTCCGTGGTCACCGTAGCTGTCGTGGGTAGCACAAATGGTCTTCCGCTGGAAAGATTGCAAGTCCGAGCCACCAAGCCAGGTGTGATTTGCATATGTTTGTGATGTGAATTTCGCGTCAGGGGTAACTGTTGGAGCGACCATTGTGCAAACAGTAGCCATTGAAGAACTCTCATGTGCAGTCTTCCCAAGGGTATCGCAATGAGAGAAGCTGCCATGAGACCCAAAACCTTCAGAACCAGTTTCGCTGGGGATTTTCTGGATGATAGAAGAAGAGATATATGGTTTTGTAGGGAGGCTATTCTTTCTGGAGGAAGCCTTAGAATTAAGCAACGCGTATCCAATTCTGCTCCTATGAATGAGATATGCTGTGATGGCTGTAGTAAAGATTTTTCAAAATTTACGGAAATTCCGAGATGAACACAAAGTTGTAGTGTGTAATCCCTGGCCTGAATCAGTCGACGCTCGGTGGTGGCAGAAAGGAGCCAGTCGACCAGATACGGAAACACCTGGAATCCCAGACGTCTCAAGTGAGACGCTACCACTGCCATACATTTGGTGAAAACCCTGGGGGCTGAGGTCAGACCAAAGGGCAGGGCTCGAAACTGAAAGTGACTGGCTCCCAGCCGGGCGCAAGTGATCCCTGGGCGCCCTGGCCATTTTGATGTGGTAGTATCGTCCTTTAGATCTATTGAGCACATCAGTCGTCCTTCTGTAAGAATGGAAGGATCGATTGAAGCGTGACCATCGAACTTTTCTTTCTTGATGAAGGTATTGAGTTTGCTTAGGTCCAGAATTGGCCTCCAGTCCCCTGTCTTTTGGAACTAAAAGAACCTTGAGTAAGTTCGAATCCTCTTTGGTCCGCTGGGACTGGTTGGATGACTCTTTTTCTAGCAGCTTTGAAATTTCTATAGCTGCAGGGCCTCAGATGGGCGGTACATCTGGGAGTCTTTTCTGGAATGGGGGCAATAGGAAGGGAATTCTGTAACCTCTGGTAACAATGCTTTTACCCAATTGTCTGATGTAAGACTTTGCCAGGCCTGAGGGTATAAAGCTAAGTGACCGACTGCCTCCAGAGCAGGACAGTCGGGCCTCCTCTCAGGAGTGCTGGAAAGGTTTCCGAGTGTATCCCTGTCACCTTGGTTTTGCGGACCCCTCTGCCGCCAGGGCGTCTTCCACCTCTGCCCCTCCTCTGCCTCTAGAAGGGCATCACCATGTGTGCCTGGGAAAGAACCTTGGGGTTTTGAAACCACATTTTCCACCACGTTGCTCTTTGGGGTACGGTCTGGATGGGGTGGAAAAACGGACTTCGACAGCAGACAGAGTCTTTCCCTCTTGTTCACACCGGGTAAGGGTCTCCTTTACTTTGGGGCCAAAGAGAGTGGCACCATCAAATGGGGCGTTAGTAAAGGAAGACTTGAAGGCTTCCAAGGAACATAAGCGCATCCAGGATTGTCTCTGAAGAGCAATCGCTGAAGCCGCTGCCCTACTCGATCCTTCGGCTGCGTATGAGATCAGCCTCATGGACGAGTTTGCAATAGATGTAAGGGTATTGAGATGTGCTGTAACTTTCTCCGAGACAGCAGCATCTGTAGTACCCTGGAGGGTATCTCCCAACTCTTTGATTAGATCCCTCTGTAACCGTGTGAAGTGGGTCAAATAGTTCAGGGATCGCATAGAAAAGGCCGCTGAACTAAAAATGCGCTTCCCATACCTATCCATAGTCCTAGAATCTCTGTTAGGCGGATGGACAGAAAAGGAAGATTCAGACATCTCCTTTTTCGTGGCCGCTGCCACCACCATAGCGTCCACTGGCACTCCCTTTGTCAGATAAGCCTTATCTTGGGGGGCAGTAATATATTTATTAGGCTTTCTAGGGACTGGCTCCACCGTGTCAGGTGTCTCCCATGCCCTTCGAGCAATCAATTCCATCAACTCATCGAAGGGCGGAGTGACCCAGGAGGAGGAAGGGCGAGCACCGAATGCCTTCAGCAAGACTGACTCATCCTCAGAAGGGGGAAGGGATTGCCAATCACCTCTCTGCTTTAGGATCTCCAAGATGTCAGAAAAGGAGACATCCTCTGAGGGTGATTTTGGGGACCCTTCTGACTCATCCAAGTCAGTGTCCGATGTCAAGAATTCTTGTGGAGAATCCAAGTGTCTCCTCTTACACAATCTTTTCCTCTGAACTTCCTCGGGGGGGGGGGCATCCGATGAAGCCTCCGAGGAAGAGGGGGCACCCTCTAGGGGTGGCTGAGACACTGGTGCTCGACGCTTAGATGTAGCCGTGGGTGCAGAGGAGGATAACGGACCTTTATGGGAAGGAGAAGCTGTTTCTGCTGAAGTGGTTGTCTGAGTAGACAACACCTTCCTCATGAGGTCGAAGGCCCCCGGGCCCCGAGTCAAGGTATTCCCCGGTTCCGAAGAAATCGGAGGAATCCCCGAGACAGGCACCGAAGGTATCGACCCCGAGGACGGAGCCGAGTCGATCCGAGCCGAGGCTCGAGAGAGTGTCGGAACCAAAACATCGGTCCGACTCTCAGTCCCGGATCAAGGATGGATCTTCGGCTCCGAGACTCGGTACTGGGTCCGACAGAGTCGAGGTGAGCAGTGCCGACCGAGAAAAACGGTTCCGGCACCGAGGGCTCCACAATCACCAGATCAGCCTCTCCCGGCTCCGAAGACTGGATAGGCCTCGGAGAAGGAACAGGTGGAGATAAGGGAAGGCCTTCGAGCCTCGACACCAACTGGGAGGAGACAGAGATGAGTTTGGACAAGGCCGTATTCTCCATCAATTTCTGCACCACGCGGTCTACATCGGTGTCGGAGAGGGGCCTGGAAGAACGCGTCGAAGGAATCGAAGACGGAGCTGACCTCAAAAGTGCAGGAGGAGGAAGCTCCGTCACCGGTTCCAAGACTCGAGGCTAGGTAACTGACAACAGTTCAACACTCGGCCCCGAAGTCTGTGGAACCGGTGATCGAACTTTGAATGAAGAGCTCGGAGCCGATGACCTGGGCTCCGACGTCTTCGATTCCTTCGAGGATTTAGATGTCTGGTCTGATGCATCCAGAGCCTCTTGGAATACAGGCTTCAAAAGGCCCCTATCCATAAGTTTCCTGCGCCTATCTGTCATGACCCTTCCACTGAAAGAATGGCAGATGGAGCAGTCTTCCTGCAGATGGACAGGGCCAAGACAGTAGACGCAGGAACTATGATTGTCTGTGACAGACATCTTCTGTCCACATTGGCACCGTTTGAAGCCTGATTTAGCTTTTTCAGCCATGTTACAAAGTCAAATCCAGTAAACAGTGAAATAGCCAGTACAATTGTCCAATCCAGTAAAAATAGTCAAATCCAGTAAAATTTGTCAAATCCTGTACAAAAAGTCAAATCCAATAGTCAAATCCAATAAAAGAAAAGGGTGGGGTAGGCCCCGAGGGAATAACTCTAAGAAAGTATATAAAAAATATATACGGAACCGAGGAACCCTCGATACACTACTCACACACACACACAGTCAACTTTAAGAGAATGTTTTATCCAAAATATAAGAAAAATATAAGAAATAATCAATCTTAGCTTTGAGGTGGTCCGAGCTCATCAAAAATGATGCGAACGTTGCAGCGGCAAACTAGATCTGAGGTAAAGGCAGAGGGGGATTGTGGGAGTTAGGTTGGTCTCGAGCTTCTTCTCGATGCGCAGCTTTGCCAAGCGGCCGACACGGAGCCGAGGATCGGCTCCGAACCCAGGTGTAAGAACAAACGGCGAGATTGAACACTCTCACATTGCAAGTTATTGTTTTGTGGCGTCAAATAAATCATTTTGGTTCACCGACCTGAAGAGGCGTTTTGTTTGCTGGTTCTGCAAGTGTTTTGGTTTGTAGTGACTTTGGTATTGCTTCCAAGTACTTTTTCCTTCTCAGTTGTGTTCATTTCCAAGATGTCCTGGAAGGAAACATCCTCAGGAGGTGACAGAGGGGATCCTTCTCCCTCATCAACAATGGTGTCTTCTGTGGCCGACTCCTCAGTGGAGTCCAAATGTTTCCTCTTACAAGTCCTCTTCCCAGGGACCTAGTCAGTGGGATACTCTGGGGATGTATCAGAAGGGGCGGGGGTATCTTTACTAATATCCTGGGGCCTGAGGACCCACTGTCCCTATGGAATGTCATGGGCAGAATGGGTGCACCAGGGCTGTAGAAGAGGGGGGGGTAATGTCTTCTTAGTTGCAGAGGCAGCTATTGCCCTCTCTGGAGCCTCAAAGGCTGACTGCTTCTGAGAAGAGAAGAACTCCGAATCAGAAATACCACCTATGGATTGGAGTCCTCTCCAGCTCCAAAAGCGCTCACCCGGGGTTGAAGCCAGAGCTGAGCTCACCTGAGCAGAAGCCCAAGGTGTATAAACTGCTCAGATGGCCCCAGAGGCAAATGCATCCAAGGCTTGTGAGACTCCCTAGAGCTCTGAGAGCTCCCTGACTCCAAAAATGCTGAGGAGCTCCAAACAAAGACCTGATACAAAGAAAGGGAAATCTTATGATCTGAGCTAGAAGACACTGGATGTGTTGGACCTGGGGGCTCCAAAACTTGCCCTGAAGCTGGAGGAGGAACTAACGGGGGGGGGGGATGGACAGCTTAGAAGAATCCTGGACCTTATGGGTAAGAGCTAAGGAGAACTTAGAAATACTTTGCACCCGTAATATCTTCTGAACCATCCATTTCACATCTTCTTCAGTGAGACTTCTCGTAGAGTGGGATGAGGAGGAGGAAGGAGATTTGGGTCTACTTAGAAAAGGAGATGGTACTCTCAATGGGACCAGATCAATAGAGGGAGAGTACCTGGTCCTTGGTAGAGATATAATCAGTTTGAATGGGCTGGTCTGATCCGAGTGCAATGGCTCTGATCTACCCTTACCCGATTAACTTGGAGCCAGAGAAGTCCGATCCCAAACAGATGTGGTCAGAGCCGACAGGTCCAACTTTGTTGTCTTATCCATAGTCATTGTCACTTTTATTCTCTGCTCCAAGGAGTCTTCTGGAGCTGAGAAAGGTCTCTTCTTCCTTCTATCAGAACTTTTAGAGGAAGAAGATGCAGGGCTTGAGCCAATTTAGGTTTTGAACATTTAAGTACACTGCCAGAAATGGTCTCTCCAAACAAGGATGGCAACATACCTCTCAGAATCAGCTTGTTTTGTCTTTCAACCAGGGCCCTGCAGAGTTGAAAGAATGACAAATGGAACAATCCTCCTGTAAATGGAGGGGGCCCAAATAGTAGATGCAGAAATTGTGTGAGTCACTATGCATAAATTGTGTGAGTCACTAAAGGGAATCCTGTACCCACACTTTGAACATTTTTAAAGCCAGCCAGCTTTTCAGATTTCTCAGCCATAGAAAAGAACACCCATGCACAGACACCCTCACACACACAGACAAAGATAAACTGTGAGAAGGAAGATAAAGAAATATGAAAAGAAGTTTTTTTTTTTTGGAAGGTAAAAGGGAAAGAATAGAAAAACTATTAATGATAGTAGTAGAGATATCCCAAAGAGTAAACAGGAGAGAAAAGGAAAGTAACCTAATAAAAAATGGTTACTTGAAGGGACAGAAATTTAAAAAAAGAAAGGAGAAAAGTGGTTAAGTTAGATTTATAAAATAAGAATAAGTAGAAGGATAGGAACATTAAATATTGAAAAATGCCACTTATCTGCCCAAAAGCTACAGGAATGACCATGTCTTTTGCGAAGCTGGAAATGAGATCTGGGGTAACAGGTAGGGGCTGCATTATGGATAAGGGGAGGTGCCCAAGAGCTTTTTGATTGCCATGAGCTATTCTAACAGCTAAGTCAGATCCAAACCCATATGTGAAGACAAAATGAAAACTAACAGTATCAGATCCACAGTTTCTTACCACCTCTTTGGTTCCTACAGAAGGTACGCTGAGGGGTTGAAAACTTGATGCCAAAGGCAGACAGGGTCTTTCCTTCCTGTTATGGGTAAGAGTTTCTTTAACTGACTGTCTGAAAAGGGAGGAACCATCAAGAGAGGCATTAATAAAAGACACCTTAAAGTGTTCTGTGAAATCGCAAAGCCTCATCCAGGCATGATGACACATAGTTATGCCTGAGCCGGCTGCTCAAGAGCTGCCTTCCACAGCATGGAAAATTAAAGTCATCATTGAACTGACAACAGAAGTAAGAGTAGCCAGCTGTGGAGAAACCTACCTGAGGTCCCCCACCATCATGGACTCAGCAAGAGAATTTGACAATTCCTTAATCAAATCCCTTTGCAAACATGTGAAATGTGCCATATAATTTAATGACCTCAAAGAGAAAGTTGCCAAGGTGGAAATGCACTTCCCAATCCTGTCCATCACTCTGACCTCTTTGAGGATGGACAGAGGAGCTTTGTTGTGATAGCTCCTTTTACATTGCTGCTGCACCAACAATGGCATCAACTGCAACACCTTTGCTCCAGTACTGATGATCAACAGGCAGGGATAGATTCTTGTTAGGTCATTTTGGGATAGGTTCAACAGTGTTGGGTTCTTTACAGGCCCAGTGGGAAACTAGGTCAATGAAGTCGGGAGGAGTCACCCAAGATGTAGACAGGCCACTCGCAAAGGCGTCCAGCAGCACAGACTCTTCTGGTGAAGGGGTTTGGGCTGACCAACCACCATTCTGCCTAAGGATTTCCATGATGCCCCTGAAGGAATCATAGTCAGGTGGAGATCTTGGGAACCCTTCACCTTCCTCAAAGTCTGTGCCCTCAGTGAGAGACTCCATAGGGGATTCTATACGCCTCCTTTTACATGCCCTTTACCATGGGACCTCCTCAGTGGTGTGGTCTGGGGAGATATCGGAAGAGGAGAGATGCTTGAGGGGACATGACTGGGAGTCTTCTGGAACTGGCTGACCTGACTGGATAGAAATGACAGGTTCTGAGCTCACAACAGCTGGAGGATGAGGGGAGGGAGCCAAGATACAAGAGGATGTATCCCTAGTAGCAGGGAACACCCTTTCCACAACCCGGAAAATAGAAGGACCTGGGGGAACCACTGTCTCCTCCCTCGCAGCCGAAGCAGGTGAGGAAAGAAACCTGTGGACATCCCCAGATCTGTGCTTCCCAGATAGGATAGGACCCAAGCTGTCTAGGCCCGAGGCTCCAAAGGGAATGGATGTCTCTGAGCCAATCAGAGCAAAGCCCTGCCCCTCAGACCTAGCTCAGACCTCTGCGATCTGAGGCCCCATCTTACTTGAAGAGAAAGGAGTCAAGCTGGTCAGGTTAGCTGTTGGATCTGAGACATTAAGAGACTTTGGATCTGAAGTCATACCTCTCAGGAATCCCAGATCCCTGGACTCTGAAGCTGAGGGTCAGACTGGAGAAGCAGAAAGTCTTTTTCTGGATGGGAGGCTCACAGATCCATTGGGGGACAGAGCTGGAAGTATCCCCAACTGAATTTGAGCTCAAAGAAACTTCTGCATCATTCTATCCATGTCAGCTTTGGACAAATTCCTGGAAGATCTGGAAGTAGTAGTATAAGGTGGTCTGGATCACTTACAGGGAGTCTAGAAGATCTTTTCCGGCGGAGAGACAGTCTGAATGTTAGAATTTGCAACACAAGGCCTAGCTCCCAGGTCCAAAGCCAAAGCTATGAGAACAGGGGAACTGGTCGGACCCACAGTCATCAAATCCAAGGAATAAACATTATCTGAGGCAGGTTGCATAGGAGTCAAATCCAAATAATCAGGATATGAACTCTTGGATCTCTTTGAAGAAGGCTCCGACAGGGAGGATGGAGACTTCAGAGGTCTCTTCTTAGGATAAGAGGAAGTTGGAAGCCACTGCATGAAGCAGACCTCTCAAAATTAATTTACTTCTCCAATTCAAGACAGCTCTCGGATTAAAGGTGGTACAAATCCGACAGTCCTTCTCAAGATGTGTGGCACCCAAACAATAAACAAACTTCTTGTGGGCATCTGAATTGGGTATCTTACGCTGACAAGAAGTGCATTTCTAGATTCCAGTAGATTTATCAGCTCTTTCTGCCATGTCTCAGTATCAAGACAAAAAGATAAAGAGAAGTAAGGTCATTAGGGAACTCAGCACAGACAAACATGCTAAGTCCCTAATGCCACTGAAAAGTATAAACCCTAAACAGCAAAGAATTAACACTAAGAGAAGAATATAACTTTTACTAATTTAATCTATTCTGTGTTTTACAAATGTTAACTAACAACACCTATCCTAAATAAATGGGACACTATGCACACTAAAAATATCCAAAATAACTATTCAAACTATCTATTAAAACTATTTAAACTATTATCGAACGCTTTACCAAACACCACACAAACCACTAACAAGGGAGGAGCACAAGTTTTAAGAAAAAACAACAATTCTCAGAAAAAGATATTGCTAGGTATGAATCATTTGTCTGGTCTTGCACAAAGCGAATGAGATCTGTGGGCTTGGAGGAAGCTGTGGGGGATCATGGGTAAAGGGAGGAGCTAAAGGCTTGGATCTGAAGTCTAGGAGAAGAGCCGCCAAGTCAGAACTGAGGGTCAGATCCTAAACCCAGTGGTGAGGAAGAAGGAAAGACAACACCTGATACCACCATTAGATATCTGAGTGTGCAGTAAGTCTGAAAGGATAGGGTCAGTCGAGGCACTGCAAGCAAGGCAGAGCTTGTTCCTCAGTAACCTGTAAGATACTGAGAAGAGGGCTAGGGCTATAATACAATCAGTGTAATTTTTATAATTTAGGCCGTGGATTTTCTTGGTAAAAAAGCATTGTGTTCATTCAGGATGTGTCAAATGATTGGAGAGGTACATACTGATTGAGGCATTATACTCAATGATCAGCCTAATAAGTGACAAATACAAAGGAATGATCACATCCCTAGACGCTGATGCCATACCCTTACTGATAAGCTGCATAAAGGAGGACCTACTTCCAATAGTGGATACATGGTGACTGAAGGACAGTTCATTAGCTACACATGTTCCCAGGTTCCTAACTACTAAATCAGTCTTCGGGGATGTGTTGTTGGTGTGATAGCTACAGGGGACATTATGCTTACCAATGAATACTGTGACATCCCTCCCCTGGGCCAGTAATCAAGGAGCCTCAATCTTCACCACTGAGAAATGAGCCTGTTTGGGAATATATAAAACCACATCCTGTCTTGAGAGCCCATCTGCGTTGGCACTGCTGACTCCCTATGGTGCTGCACTGTTATGTCATATGCCTGCAACCCTAGGCTCCAACTTAATACCTTAGCATTTTGCAGGATGGCTCGATGTAGCCATGTTAAGGGATTGTGATCTGTAACTACAGAGAATTTCCTTCCATACAGATAGGGCTGAAGTTTTTGCAGTGTCCATACTATGGCTAGACATTCTTTTTCTATAGCTGCATAACTCCCTGGGTTGCAGTCTATGGCTGAGATATCAAACAGGTTGTTCTTCTACCTCTGAGGAAACCTAGCTGAATACAGCCCCCTCCTCATGGTTTGAAGCAACCACCTGCACAACAAATTATTTGCTGTAATCTGGACTGATTAGCACAGGGAGTCCTCCCAAAGCCCATTTAAGCTTTTGGAATGCCTGCTCATAGGCTGGGGTCCACACTACCTTATCTGGCCATTTTTTTCTTGTCAGGTCTGTGAGAGGAGCAGCTTTTATATTATAATTGGGGATGAACCTTCCATATTACACTGCTCTCACCAAGAAGGCCCTCAACTGTTTTTTGGTAACAGGGGCAGGCCATGGCTGAATAGCTTCCACTTTTGCAGGTTCTGGCCTGATCTTACCACTCCCCACTGTAGGTCCCAGGTAGGAGACCTCTGTCATACCCACCTGACACTTACTGGGCCTAATGGTCAAGCCTGCCCTCTACACCCTGCCCAGGACCTCCCTGACATGCTGAAGGTGCTTTTGCCAGGAATGGCTGTTGATGGCAATTTTGTGCAGTTAAGCAAGGGCATAATCTCCTGTTCCTGCTAGGATACAATCTACCTCCCTCTGGAAGGTCACTGGGGCATTTTTATCCCAACGGGTATCTTTGTGAACTCATATAATCCAAAAGGAGTCACAAAAGTTTGACCTCTCTCTAGCGGTGGGAGTCAAGGGCACCTGTCAGTAGCCCTTGGTCAGATCAATAGAGGTTAGATACTTAGCCCCACCCAGATGCTCTAAGGCTTCATCTGTCCTAGGCATGGGGTAAATATCTGACGCTGTGTGACTGTTTAGTTTTCTGCAGTCCACACAGAACTTGGTGCTGCCATCCTTCTTTGATACCAGTACCACTGGGGAGGCCCAGGGACTGCTGGACTCCTGGATTACTCCCAGTTCCAACATTTTCTGAACTTCCCCCCTTAGAGTATGTCTGACCGCTCAGGCACCCTGGAAGGGATCTTTGGGACAGGTCTTTAGTGTCCTGTATCCAAACATGTCCCCAAACTCCTGTAACACTGCTTAGATTTCTCGAACCAGGGTAGGGGATAGCCGCTGGGACATTGCTACATTTTCCACTGCGGTGTCAGTCTGAGCCTCACTGAGGAAATTAGTCACCAGTTCCCCCTCAGACTGCACCTGCCAACAACTGCAAATAATTACCACAAGGGCCTCCCTATCATGGTAAGGCTTCATTATGTTAACATGGTACAAGTTTGCCCCTGCCTCTTGCCTAGCAGTTCTACCATGTAGTTAACATCCTGACCTTCCTTACCACTTTGAGGGCTCCTTCCAAGCTGCCTGCAGCTTATTGTGTCTGACAGGAAGAAGCACCATAACCTGCTGTCCCACAGCGTACTCTCAGGCTCAAGCATTCCAGTCATACCAGACCTTTTTCTGCTGCTGGACTCGTGTCAGGTTCTTCTGGGCCAAGCCATTGAGCTTCCTAAGCCTTTTCCTGAGCTTTAGGACATATTCCACAAGAGACTCCTTGTGGGATTCACACTCCCCTTCCCACTCATCACAAATCAAATCCAAGGACACCCTCACCCTATGCCCATACAGTAACTCAAAGGGTGAAAAACCTGATAATTCCTGGGGTAACTCTCTGCATGCAAACAGCAGATGGGGCAAATATTTGTCCCACTCTCTCTTAAACTGGTCTGCAAATGCCCTTAGCATGGTCTTTAGTGTAGTCTTTAACCTCTCCATAAGACAATTAGTCTGGGCGTGGTATTTAGGTGCTCTACCCACAGCGCTCCTACAGACAACAGAGGAGGTCTGACATGAAACTGGCACCTCTGTCAATCAGTATTTCTCTCGGAAAATCCACCCTGCTGAAAATATCTAACAAAGCATTTGCCACCTTCTCTGCTTTGATGGAGGACAGAGCCACGGCTCTGGGTATCTAGTAGCATAATCTACTACCACTAGGATATATTTCTTCCCTGTGAAACTTTGGGTACTCAAAGGCCCCACAATATCCATAGCTACCCTCTGAAATGGCTCCTCAAATGCAGGCAAAGGCATCAAAGGAGCTTTGACCTTGTCTCCTGTCTTGCCCTCCTTTTTGACACTGCTCAAAGGTTCTTCAGTACCCTGTTATGTCCCTTGCAATCCCAGACCAATAAAAGTCCTGAATAATACATCTCTTGGTACACTTTATGCCCACGTGATCTGTAAAAGGAATGTCATGGGCTATGGCTAGAAGTGCCAGATGGCAGGCTCTGTGTACTACCAACTGCTGTATTATCTCAGCCTCTAGCCCTCCCTCAGGGCTGCACCCTCTATACAGTAACCCTTTGTCCCAGTATACAGACTCTGCTTTTCCCTGAAAATCAGTCACCTCCTTAGCTACCACACTCAAACCTCGTAATGTAGGATCTAACAGCTGAGTCTGTCTCAGCTCTACCTTTGTGACACTTCCTAGCTCCCCTTCCACAGGACGTCTGGTATCTTCTGACAGCAGTGCTTCACTGTCAGCCAGGATTCTACAACTCACCTTGCCCTTGCAGTCACCCTGTCCAAGTGAACATCACTGCCTATCAGCTCACCTTCAGGCTCACTTCTACAGGATAGCTACCCCTGAAACAGCCACATCACCAGCCCCGGCTTCAGTTGTGGGTTCTGTCTGGGTCTCCGCCAAGGCTAACAGACCCACATGCCTGTCTCCAGGCCTGACTGCATGGAACTGCATGCACACAATATACTGCATTATTAAAATCATTCCCTATTAAGACATCTGAAGGGATATCCTCAAATGCACCTACTTGCCTGCTTCCTTTTCCACCCTCCCAGTCAAGGTGAACCCTGACCAAAGGTATTTGGAATGGGGTCCCTCCTAAAGCTCTGACTGGAGTAGACTGCCCAAACAAGTACTGCTCCTCTTTAATCACTGCATGCTTCACAATAGTTATGTCAGAGGCTGTGCCTCTCTTAGCATTGGACTGTTTTCCATCCATTAACATAGGATACAAACTCTGGTGATAGTTTGTTACCCCTGTTGTTGTCAGACAACTTACCACTGGAATGCTGTTATTCCCACTTGTTGGATCCCTCACCTTTTGTTCCCCTCCTTGCTTCAGTGGACATTTGTATTCTACATGGCTCCTCTGGTTACATTTAAAACACCTAAACATTAATCCTGGCTGTGTACCTGAACTAGTGGCTTCTCCTGTTACTAGTGGCCTCTGTTGGGTTGGTTTCGGCTGTCCACCATGGGTTCCCTTACATCCATGTTCAGCACTGGGTATCCTCTTCTTGTGCAGTGGTGCCCTGCTTGCTAAGTAGAGATCCCCTTTTCTTCACAGCCCATCAGCAGAGTTACACTCCTGGTCTGCCAACCACATTCTCATGTCCTGAGGCAAAGTGCTAGGGGCTTGTTCCCTCGCCAAAAGATCTGCCAGCCTTTCACATGTGGTGACCTGACACCCACTCACCCACCTACAAAAATAAGTGCTTAGCTCAGCAATATAATCACATCCACTTTCATCTGCCTTACATCTATGCTCATGAAACTTTTTTTTGTAAGTTTCAGGTGTTAACTTAAAACATTCCAATAAACATTGTTTATCCTTGTCATAATTTAAACAATCAGTATCAGACAGTTTAGAAACAGCAGTTACAGCTTTACCATGGAGTAAGGGTGTTAGGGACTGTACCCAGAGCCCTTGGTGAACATTATATTGTTTACGTATTCTTTCAAATATATGAATAAAACTATCAACATTTTCACTTTCTTTAAACTGTGGAAGGAATTTACTGACTTTGTTGCTTCTTGGATTTGGTTACTCCCTTCCCCATTACCTCCATATTCCTGTCGAAGAGTCAGCATGTGCCTCTCATGTTGACGCTGCTTCAAATTTTCTTCGACCTCCAAACACCACAGACATTAATTTTCTTTGGCCTCCAAATGCTGCAGTCGCTCTGCCAATTCTAATTTTAAGTGTTTTGCCTCCAGTTCAAGTCTCTAAATCCAGACAGGTTTGTAAAGCCTTTGAGGAAAAGGTGAACTGTCCCGCTCCTGAGGGCTGCACGTCCCCATCGTCAGACTAGTTGTCTTCCTGGTTTCTGATCTGTGTTGCAGTTGTGACTAAGGCTAAAATAATTTCCTCTTTAGTCAGGCTGGCATGTGCCACTCCTTTGGATTTGCACACCTTAGCCAACTGGTTAACTGTCAGCTTGCCATAATCCTCTGCTGACATATTTGGCTGCTTTCCCTGACTAAACTAACAAAAATAAAAAAAAAACTGTTGTGAAAAATGAAACTCTGTATGTTTACAATGTGGCTGCTGAGAGTACACACACCTTCACTGACAACTGCTTACAGGTAACAGAAGTTCAATTAATATCCACACCACTGCTCACCAATATGTGATATCTCTCCTCTTGGCCAGTAATCAAGGAGCTTCAATCCTCACCACTAACACCAGTGGGGAACGTTCACTTAGAACAAAAATAGATACACTCAGTATTTTCAGATGCCGCTCTCTGCACCAAGAAAAATTTCCCTTAAGAGCACACAGGGAATCACACTCCAGTCCTGAGGCTGGACTTCTTCTCCAGGCCCCAAATAAGACTTCACCTTTCTCTCTGCAGAAATCAGTGCTCTGTGTCCCTGTTCAAAGTAGATGAACACACACACTCTGAGATTTGATTTTCACACACACACACACACACACACACACACACACACACACACACACACACACACACACACACACACACCACCTGGGAAAGGTTGGTACAGACTTGCACGCTATGCCACTTCCACCCAGACTAGAAGGTATATTTACTGCCATCAGCCAGCTACTTTAAAGCTCTTACCAGGGTACCAATTATGCTTAGTAAAATTAATACTTGTACAAATGACAGCGTTAACCAATCTGCAAGACTTTCAGGAGCGTGAAGCCACAGTGCCATCAAATAAATGCAATTACTCTCAAAGGTTAAAATATTTTCTAAAAGATCAGCCACAATAAAAGGTATAAATATATTTATTGATAAATAATAAAACAGAAAACATGAAAATACTGAATATCGATTTACAATAAATGCCGGAGTTTCAATTCACAGGAAATACAAAAAAATAACACAGATGGAAAGACTCAGAGGAGATACAGAAAAAAAGAAGTTATGTACTTGTCATAACAACCCATCTGTGTTGTCCATTTTAATTCTTCCTCAACTGATGGGTTCAGATCTGAACCATTGGATGCAACTCGGCTGTTTCAAAAGCTCATGGCAATCTAAAACTTTTGAACCTCTCCCTTACCCAGAAAGCGCCAACCCCAATTACCTCAGATCTTGTTTGCTTGCTATAGTATAAAAATATTCTTATACAAATAGACATAAATGTAAACATAGAAAAAAGCTAGACAAGGCTGTATCTGGAGCTTTATCATGGTTGGAGTATACATTTTTTATATGTATATTCACTCACTCTTCCAGAAAAACAATAAGGATGGGGGGTGGTGGGTGGGGAGTTGAGGAAGAATGAAAATGGACAACACAGATGGAACATTATGGTAAGTACATAACTTCTTTATCTGATATTGTCAATTTTCATTCTGTCCTCAACTGACGGGACAGAGTTCTCAGCTACCTAAATCCCAGGGTGGACTCATGGAAGGATATTCTTAAGCACCACTCAGCCAAATGATGCTCTACCTCTGGATACCAAATCCAATTTGCAATGAGTGATAACAGTATGGGGGGGCCCAAGTTGATGCTGCACATATTTCACCCATGGAAACTCGAATGAAAAACACAGGAAGTTGCTATGGATCTAGTTGAATGAGCACATATTTGCTTTGGTAAAGGAATATCCAAATTGTTGTAAACATAGGAGATGCAGCCAGTAAGCCATCTGGCTACAGTGACTTTGGACACTGGTTTACCCAGTTTCACCTCTAAAAATGAAACAAATAACTGATGTGTAGTTCTGATGTACTTTGTTCTATGCAAGTAGAAGCACAGTTGCCTATGAACATCCAATAAATGTAATAAATATTTATCTTTGTTTGAATAATTTGGAAAGAAAACTGGTAAATTGATGGACTGGTTAATATGGGACTCTGATGCTATTTTGGACAAAAAGGATGCATTCATTCATAATGTAACCCTATTATTATGAAAATTTAGATAAGGGGGCTTCACAGACAAGGCATGAAGTTTGGAAACTCATCTGGCAGAAGTAATGGCCAACAATAACAAAGTTTTCCAAGAAAGAAATTTAAGATCTCAGTCATGTGCAGGTTCAAAGGGTGGATGGATCAAGGCTTGCAGTACCAGATTTAGATCCCATTGAAGAATAGGATCTTTAAATGGTCTGATGAAGTTTGTTATGAACAAAAAAGTATTGCATTTGTGAAGCAATAATGTGCTATGTGCTTTGTGTAACGTCTGCTTTGGCTGAATAAATACCCTTTACTGTCATTTGGCTGGTATTCTTTGCGTCCCTTAGCACTTTTCTGCAGTTTCTCAGTGTTTTTGTGTCTTGCTGGAACTCTTTTTTGATCTTTAAATGGAGGTCTTAAAAGAAGTGTGCCTCACAAAATAGTTTTTAAAAATTTATGAGAAGCAAGTGAGGAACCATCAAATCAAATATGGAATTAGAAATTGCTGCCAAATTAACTTTAGCTGTTAAAGAACTGGCTCCTTGACTAAAAAGTAGCATCAAGAATTCAAGAATGCTATGAATCGGGACAGAAAAGGGTTCTATACGATTTTGAAGCACCCAGTGTAGAAATCTTTTCCATTTACTAGCATAAATTTCCTTCTAGATGGTTTAAGGGAAGATAATAAAATGTGTCAAACAGAAGATGAGCGCATAGGTTGTCAGGCTATTACTGGGAATGGAGAAACCAAGCAATCAGATTGAGATTGGGGAGGTTTGCATGAATGAATGTTTGTCGGGTGAGACAGCAGATCTGTAGCTGGGTCCAGAATCCAGGGTTGATGAATTAAGTAAGGCCATAGGCAGGGAAAAAAATCTGTTGAGGCCATTGAGGTTCAGTGAGGACGACTTTGCTCTTCAACCTGGCAGCTCTCTGTAGGAACTTTGGAATTGGGGGATAAGCATAAAGTAGACTGGGGGGGTGATCGTGGAGAACAACATCCCTCTATGATTCACGCTTTGGGGGGATTAAGACAAAGTAGCTGCTGCACTTGTTGTTCAGGGAAGATGCGAAAAGATCACAGCAAGGTTGGCCCCACTGTCAGAAAATCAATTCTGTCACAATCTTGTTGAGGGACCACTCGTGAAATAGGAGGATGTATCTGCTCATTTTGTCTGCTAATATTTTGGACTTTCCCGGCATATGTGTTGCTATAAGGCAGCGGTTGGAAGAGATCACCCATTGTCAAACCCTGAGTGCTTCTTGACACAGGGGGTAAAATCTGGTTCCCCCTTGTTTGGTAATGTACCAAACCACTGACATGTCTTTTTGAGAGCATTCTAAAAGGCTTAAAATGCTAAAAACACTGCTCTCAACTCTAGGACATTGATATGCAACTTGGCCTCTTCGGGGGACCAAGTGACTTGAACTGTCTTTCCTATGTAATGCCCCCCCACCCAAGCTGGGAAGCATCCACGGTCACAGTGGCCTTGGGCTGAGAGAGGATGAATAAACGGCCTTGTAGAACTTCTGCCTGAATCCACCATATTAGATCGTTCTTGCATATATTGTTGATTCATATCGGAGCAGATAAAGGAAGATGAAATATTGACCATTATGAGGCCAGCATCCATTGAAGAATTCTCATATGAAATCTGGCTAATAGTAGTAATGTCACTGCTGTAGCCAATTTCCCCAAAGCCTGAAGGGCCAAGCGGGCTGAGATTCTAGAACTGCAAGTTATCTTTTTCACTTGTGATCTTATTAACTGACCTCTGGAGAGGAGAAGTGAAGCTATACTCCATTTCGTACTGAGCAGTGCTCCTATGAACTCTAGACTTTGACTTGGTTCTAGATGTGACTTTTTGTAATTTATGGTTATTCCTAGTAGGAAACATGTCTGGATCCATTTTTTTCTTGCCATAATGAGCCGATGCCTGGTTGGGGTGGAAATGAGCCAGTCGTCTAAGTATGAAAATACTCAGAATCCCTGCAGTCTCAAGTGAGCTGTTACTACTGCAATGCATTTGGTAAACACCCTGGAGGATGTGGTGAGACCAAAGGTCAGAAACTTGAACTGGTAGTGACTGGCTCCAAGTTGGAAGCGTAAAAATGTTCTGTATCAAGTGTTACTGAAGATCTATTGAGCACATCCAAATGTCCTTTTCTAAAACTGGAAGAATGGACTGAACCGTGACCATCCAGAACTTGGTCTTTTGAATGGATATGTTTAAGATGCTGAGATCCAAGGGGGTAGGAGCATCTGAGTCAAGAGTGCACACAAGGCTCTCTCCATGGCCACAAAGGCAGATCACCCCGGTGAGAGAAAGGATCCTAGATCTGAGAAGGCAAGTCTCTTATCTACAATCTCACCCTGTTTAAAGGACAGTCCACCCAAGGCTGAAGTCAGAGCTGTACTGGCCACTACCAAGGCTCTGAGGTGTAGAGGTGGCTCAGAAACCCTCAGAGCCAAATGAAGCACCTCAGATCCAGCAGGGTAGAATCATCTCCAAGAGCGCTCTAGATCCAACTGAATCAAAGAGCTCAGAGCAAGCCTCACATCAGAGGATAAAAGTATCCATGAATCCAAATATGATGGACCCAGGTGACTCGGATCCAAGGGCTCCTTGACCATGAAAGGAGTCAGTGGAGGAACTGACAAAGGTGGAGTAGTGGATGCATGGATCTCCTGACCCAATGGGGTAGGAGCCGAAAGGACAACTGTCTGGCTCTGCATCGAGAATATTTTTCTCAATAACCTCACCACATCTTCTTCCGTAAGACTTCTGGAAGAGACAGTAGACATTCCTGAAGAATATTTTAGTCTTTCTAAAAAAGGGGAAGGGACTCTGGAAAGAACTTGGTCCACTGAGAGGGAGTATCTAGTTCTGGGTAAAACTACCACATCAGCAGTCCTTTGTGTTGGATCCGAGCAGATCTGATCCAATGTGCCTTTAAATTTTGAAGTTTTAGGATCCAAAGAGGAAGTTGGATCTGAGGATTGTTTGTTGATATGTTTCTGATCTAAAGAAGTCAGATCTGAAAATGTACGTCTTTTTTTTTTCAGATCTAACGTAACTTATGGATCCAAAAAAGATCTTTTTAAAGACTTCTCCAAAGTCTTAGAGGAGGCGGCTGATGTGCTTGGAGAAGTGGGAGACATTTTCCTTGATTTTTGCGAAGAAGCTCCAGATAGTGCCTTGTTAAAGGCTGGAAGTAATCCCTTCAATATTAATGTGTTCTTGTGCTTAAGCAGGGCCACTGGGTTGAAAGCATGACAAATGGAACAATTTTCTTGGAGATGAAGGGGTCCAACACAGTATACGCAAAGTGTATGTGCATCAGAAAGAGGAATTTTCTGACCGCATTTAATACATTTTTTAAAGCCTGTTGAGCTTTTCTCTTTTTTGGACATCTTAAAACAATAACAAGAAACACACACACACTAAAACATAAGATTAACTTGCTAAGGTCCAATTAACAAACCATGATGGTGAAAAAAGGGGGAAAGAAGAAAGGGAAAATGTTACCTACAAAGGTAGCTAAGAGGTACGATGAGCGTAGAAGACAGGAAAAAGGGTAAAAGGAAGAAAAATTGCTAAGAAAAGTAATTCACAGAGTACACTACTACAAGATGAGAGAAAAGACACACAGGAAAAAACAAGAGGTTATTAATAAGAAAAAAGCACTTATCTAAACTTTAACCTCAAGAGTCGAATAACAACGTCTTTCTCTGTGAGGCGGCAAACAAGATCCGAGGTAATTGGGGTTGGTGGTTTCTGGGTAAAGGAGAAGCTCGAGAGTTCTAGGTTGCCACAAGCTTTTGCAATGGCCAAGTTGGATCTGATGGTTCGGATCCGAACCCATCAATTGAGGACAGAATGAAAATTGACAACAGATCAATACTTTTAATGAATCTCTCTATATTTGCCTAAAGAATTACTGTTCCCTAGTTAAGTTACTTACTAAAGCAAGGCAATATGAAGTGGGTGAATGGTCTTGTCAGTTCCAAAACATAGTGCTGAGTGTCCTCTGCCACATCTCTCACAAGTATCTAAATACAATTTCAGTGGGGCTACAGAATGCCATCACATCTAGTCACCTGATTCTGTGGTTCCCACACTACCCCCTCACTAGAAACTTGAGCCAGTATCTCGCAAAGATGTGTCACTGTTCACACACAGAGCTTTGCTAAGGTTTATTCCAGCATCTGCAAACTATAAAGTAATTCCAACACTTCCACCCTTCCTGCAGAGAGTAAAAAGCCATTCTCTGGCACCCCAGGGTAACAATTAGTTCTCCACTAAGGACGATAAGAGCAGGATTCCAGCTCAGACACTGCCCCTCTGGCTGCAATCAGACCTGGAATAAAAAATCTTTATAGCCTAAACCAAGCCATTTAATTTCAAGTTATTTTTCCTAAGGTTAGTTGGGCTAAGCTTAACCCATTCATTCCAGTATCCTCTGTTAAAATATATACACTTCAACAGTTAACAACAATACAGTTTGACATACATGTATGTTTCTTTTCTGTTCAGCAGGACCCACTGTTGATACATTTTATCACAAGCGACTTCAAAAATACATTTTTGACACAAGCAACTGTACAAATCAATTTGATATTCAAATGACATAAAATTATTTACAAAACGCCAGCTAGTTATGCTGGTATATATTACACATGCACTGCCCTACTCCCTCTGACATAACTGGCACTACCTCACATCATCATAAATACTATTACATATTTTTTGGTGTTTAGTCATAGGACATAGTTATGATACCAGCTATATGTTTGGGAATGGCCCTCATGGAAGAACATGCTGTCTTCTGTAGATATGATAGCACCAAATTTACAGCCATCTGCAAACTTGGTCAGCCATAAACACTTAACATTAGCTTTGAGCTAAGAGAAGTAAATGAAAAAGAGGAGTGGTCTGACAACTGAATCCTAACGTACATCGTTAGTGGAAGGTCTTATGGAGGATGTAGAGTCATCCAGCCTAATTTCTTGGATTCTATAAATCAGCCAGTTTGCTATTCAATAAATTACCTAAGGATTTACATATAGCTAGATAAGTTTACCAATTATACTTTAGTGTAGGATGCTGATGAATGTCTTTGTGAAGTCTAGATATGTGGAGTGTGCCAATTTTCCCTCATACATTGCTTCAACAAACTTCTCAAAGAAGTTAACCAGGTTATGCAGGTAGGATCTACCCTTGACAAAACTGAACTGGCTACGGTCAAGAGTTTATAGGTTGCCTATCCATTCATCCATCCACAAAAAAAGTTATGTACTCACCATAACATTCCATCTGTGGTGTCCATTTTCATTCTTCCTCATCTGTTGGGTTTGAATCCAATCGGACTCAGCTGCTTCTTCCAGATTGTAGAACACCGAAACTCTCAAGCTCCTAACTTTACCCATAATGCCCTAGTCACCTTACATACCTCAGAACTAGTTTGCTGCCCACAGACCCACAGAGCAGCAGAGAATCAGAAAATAACAGAACCTGAAACTCAAACAAAGGAACAGCGACTCCTCCAATACCTTCGATCTTTCCAAAAACAAAAGAGGGGGTTGGTGGGAGGGAAGTTCAGGAAGAATGTAACTGGACAACACAGATTAACATTAGTGAGTACGTAGCTTTTTTATCTGATATTGTCACTTTTATTCATTCTTCATTCCTCAACTGTTGGGACAGAATCCCCAACTACCTAAATCCCAGAAGGATTCCAAGGAAGGATATTCCTGAGCACAGCTCAGCCAAAGGCAGCTCTTCCCCTAGAGACCAGATCTAATTTATAATGAGCGATAATGGTATAAGGATTAGTCCAAGCTGCAGCTGCACAAATATCATCCAAGGAAGTTCTAGCAAAAAAGGCTGAAGAAGTTGCCACAGACCTGGTGGAATGGGCTTTTAGTGATTTTGGTAAAGGCAAATTCACTTTTACATAAACAAAGGTACTATAATCAGTCAAATACTGAAAAAAATAACAAAAAGAACAACAAAAAGAATAAAGATATTATTACTTCCCAAGAAAATTTTGATACAGATTATGGAAGATTATTTGTACACTATGTTCCCAGCGTTAGCACATTTGTGCCCCCCAAAACCTCTGTGGTAGTTAGCAGTTTTGAAAAAGTATTGTGCAGGCAGGCTGAATCTGAATATGTGAATTTGAATAGAAGGGAATGGTTAGCTTTAAATGAGCTTTGTCAACTTAATAAGAATTACATATTCACCCAAGCAGATAAGAGAAGCAACTGGGTGATCATGACTAAAAAGAAGTTATTTTCTTACCATAACATTCCATTTGAGTTGTCGATCTTTATTCATTCTTGACTGTTGGGTTTCAGTTCTAAACCTCGTATCTGACTCAGCTGTTATATCAAGCTTGCGCCAGTCAGAATCTCTCAAGCCAAGGCTACCCGTACCACCTCTCTTCCCTCCCTCTCAGATCGAGTTTTACCCATACAGTACAAAATCATGGAAGCTTTGTCTGAGCAATAACCCTACTAGGACCCCAAGACTAGTTCCGAACCTCCAGGAGTCTTCTGGAGGGGGATGGTGGGTGGGATGTCAAGAATGAATAAAGATTGGCAACACAGATGGAGCTTTATAGCAAGAACATAACTTCTTTATCTGATATTGTCAATCTTCATTCATTCCTGACTGTTAGGACAGAGTCCCTAGCTACTTTATGCCCTGGGAGGCCCTAGGGAAGGATATTCCAGAGCACCATAGAGCCAAAGGATGCTCTTCCCCTGGAGACTGCATCCAATTTGTAATGAGTAAAAAAGGTATGTGGAGTAGCCCAAGTTGCGGTTGCACATGTCATCCACAGAAGCTACTGAAGTGGAAACAGATCTGGTAGAATGAGCCCCAACTTTTATTGATAGGTCCATCTTATTTTGTTGATAAATAAAAGTAATGCAGTCTCTCAACCATTTTAACAGAGTAACCTTCAAAACTAATTTGCCCAGTCTAGTATCTGAAAAGGATAGGAACAATTGGTCTGATTTTCTAAATGATTTTGTTCTATCCAAATAAACTCACTATATCAAAAATAAAGCATACACGGAAGCAGCTGCACGGCTCAATAGGTAATCCAAAAAGACAAAAAAGAGGAGCCAGCAAGACATGACCCAATAAAGAATAAACTTTTATTAGTAAAAAACCATAATAGGACAGCAAAGAATAGTACAGACCGGTTTCGGCTGGTTAACTATACACAGCCTTCCTCAGTGTGAAACTAGCAGATTCAAAGCTGTCATTAAATACACTACAAACAAAGATGATTGGATAAACCTAAAGCTTGTCATTTAATCCTGGTGGGAATAAACCACCTAACTTAATAATCCATTTTTTCTCTTTAGAGTTCAATAAAGATTGCCAACCTGTTTTGTTCACTTTTTTACCATGAATAATATCAATAATGGTAAACAGAAAAGTGGCTGTAGGATGTGTTTGCTGATGTTTATATAGGGCGTTATGTATTCTGCCTTTTTTAATATTGCTAATGTGCTCTGAAATTCTCAGTCTTAATGGTCTAGAAGTTTGACTTATATAAAATGCCCCACATGTGCATGTGGCTAAATAAACTACCCAGTCGGAGCTACAATTAGCAAAGAACTTGATATTGTATACAATGGCGGAATTTCTACTAGTAAATTCTTTGGTTTTGGAAATTTTATTGCAATTGGTACAATGTCCACAAGGATAGCATCCTACTAGTATACTACCAGTAAGGGTAGTTTGAATTGGTTCTGGAAGACCTGTATCATGTGTATGTTTGTAATGACTGAAGCAACTGCCCAGATTTCTGCCTTTCTTAAAAGAAAAAAGGCATTGATCGGGAACAATGGTAGACAAATCATTGTCATATAATAATAGGTTCCAATGTCTGTTAATACTCTGGATTAGACTGTCCAAATTTCTGCCATAGGTGGTGGTAAACCTAAATGGTTGAGGAGTAGGTTGGTGATCCGTTTTGTAGGATAGTAAATCATCCCTATTCATGTGGCTGACTTTATTTATAGCATCAAAAACATGCCCCATTTTATATCCCCTAGTCCTAAAACATCTAGTAGGATCCCTACTTTGTGCTTGAAAAGAAGTCTCATCAGAACAAATACGTTTCATCCTGATGAATTGAGATTTTGGAATATTTTTAGAAATATGAGGGGGATGGAAGCTGGAGGCATGTAGTATAGTATTGTATTCGGGATGTTTCCTATAGACAAGAGCCCCAAGGGTATGTTCTGGTAATCTATTAATGGATACATCTAAAAAGATGTGATCAACACATTACCCTGTGTCATATTTTGTTAGATAGTTTATATCTTGTATACTCATTGCTGCTCATGATTCTTTTATGACTTTCAACAACCAGTAACTGTTGTTCGGGTACCCACCTATTGTATAAATCTGAACTTCATATTAGTATTATTTTACGTGTGTTTCATTTTGATCATATTGAGGCTATTATATAATCTAGGGTTTGCTCAGTCCAGTATTTTAATATTAAGCTGATTTGGTCTTTCTCTTACTTTGAAGGGCTTTTGTCTTGTTTGCTCTCCTTGATAATCTGGCCAGTCTCTTTTCTTAACAAAATTTTTTTACTGTTATACCACGTTGTGGATATTATGACTTGGGTCTCCAATTATTTTGAGTTTTTTTCTACTAATGTTGTGCCAGACTGATTATTACATTCCCTATTTCTAGTTATTTGGATCCTTGCCCATTTTGAATTACTTACTTATTCCAATTTGTGAGACTTGGTCCATTTATTATTGGGTCCATTATTGTCTCCTTATATGACGTAGCCTCTGAGCTATTATTGTCTATTTGCATAAAGTTTTTTTGCATTAAGTACTATGGATCTTCTCAGTTTGGTTTTGGGTCTATCCTCTGATAGGGAAGACTTAAAGGTTTTGGATTGGGATCCAGTACTAATGATACCAATATGGATGAACCTATTGGGTCTGAAACCATTTGTAATTTGGCATTTGACAAACTACACAAACATCTTAGGTCATTAAGATCTAATGTTTGGCATGCAAAACTATTCAAAGCATATATTGCTAAAGACATCACCCCATGTGGGTTAAGAGTAAGGATCCAGCCCTTAGTGGCAGAAATCGATGAAGACCTATCACTGGAATGGGCTGGTATTCAACACCAAGCCAGTATGTCTTTTGTTAAGGCTCTAAATAAATATTATGAGCGTGTCATTGATAAAGAAGTCAATACTGTTTTGGGTCTGGCCAATGAAGTCAAACCTTATGAAAATGAAACCTTTTTTGCTAAACAACTCAACAAGGTAGTTTCTGACTTAAATAATCTGGAGACCCAATTAAAATCAAAGAAAATCCAAAAATTTAAGCGAGATTTGGCGGATTATCAGGGGAGTAATCCCTTTAGTTCGACTAAACATGTGAAATTTAATATACAACAAAGTCGCCCTTCAAAGAGAAAAAGACCAAAATCTATCTTGAAGAATTATGTTTCTGATACTGGCTCTTCAACTGATGAGCTTTCCTCTGGCCTGGAGAATGAATTGCAGACCGTATCTGGGTCACCCTCACCCAAAAGGGCTTCAACCAGGGGTCCCTTTAGGAACAAGTATAAAAGAGGGGGGAGAAAACACAAAGGCAATAAGCGGTATTCAAGGTTTACTTCAACTAGCGATGAAGAACTAGAATTTCCACTGAATAACAATGTTTTAAACCTATCTAGCTATGTTTTATCACCAACTGAAGTCACCATTCTGAATAAAGGGTTAACATTTGTCCCTGTTTTTTTTGTTGCTGAAGACTCATTTGCACAAGATGTTGTATCTTTTTGTAGACTGCTTAATTTAAGAATGTTTTTTGGTTGCACTAATAATGATTTTGGGTTTTCAGACAAATTTATTTACCATAAATCACCATTCACTCCACCTATGCACCCTGTTGTCCTACAGTTTCAAAACAATATTCTCAAAGATCTGCATTATGCCAGGTCAGTATCCAGTATCAAACCTAATAATATTTCCATACCTGAACAAAAGGCAATCACAGATCTACAAAATAATCATGAAATTGTGATCATCTCAGCGGACAAAGGGGGTGCTGTTGTGGTCCTAGTTTGGCAATATTATGATCAGGAAGCAATGAGACAATTATCTGATGAAAAATATTATGCCAAAATGGCTATTAATCCTACATCTAGATTCCAAAATGAAATTGAAGAATTTTTGTCTCATGCAAAGGATGCTTCCATTATTGACAGTGATACTATGCACCAACTCTTAGCTCGTGATTCTTTGAATCAATACATTTACTTTTTGCCAAAGGTACACAAGGACCCCATACACCCACCAGGCAGACCAATTGTATCAGGTAGGGGATATATTACAGAGCCTTTATCCCTTTTTTTGACTAACAAACTTAAGCCTCTACTTCTTTCCATCCGCTCAAGATTACGAGATACTACCAACTTCTTATAAATAATTTCTGACACACAACTTGAGCCTGATTGGCTTATGTGTACTTTTGATGTAAGTGCACTATATACCAATATTCCTCACTCTGGTGGTTTAGAAGCTCTGTCCTACTGGCTTAACACCTCTGGATTATATTATTCTGAATATAATGAATTCCTGTTGGATATGGCTTCCTACGTTTTGACCAACAATGTCTTTTTTTATCAGGACATTTGTTACTGGCAGACCAAGGGTACCGCTATGGGTTCTTCCTTTCCACCCATTTATGCGGACCTCTTTATGGCTTATGTTGAGCAAGATCTTATATATAATAGCAATAATAATATTTACTTGGAACAACTTGATATTTGGAGACGTTATCTTGATGATTGCTGGGCCGTATGGAAGGGTGAACTTGCAGGTCTGTTTGACTTTTTAGCATACCTCAATAATAACAAATGGGGTCTTGAGTTCACTTTGCATTATGATCACAACCACATTACCTTTTTAGATGTATCCATTAATAGATTACCAGACCATACCCTTGGGACTCTTGTCTATAGGAAACATCCCGAATACAATACTATACTACATGCCTCCAGCTTCCATCCCCCTCATATTTCTAAAAATATTCCAAAATCCCAATTCATCAGGATGAAACGTATTTGTTCTGATGAGACTTCTTTTCAAGCACAAAGTAGGGATCTTACTAGATGTTTTAGGACTAGGGGATATAAAATGGGGCATGTTTTTGATGCTATAAATAAAGTCAGCCACATGAATAGGGATGATTTACTATCCTACAAAATGGATCACCAACCTACTCCTCAACCAATTAGGTTTACCACCACCTATGGCAGAAATTCGGACAGTCTAATCCAGAGTATTAACAGACATTGGAACCTATTATTATATGACAATGATTTGTCTACCATTGTTCCCGATCAATGCCTTTTTTCTTTTAAGAAAGGCAGAAATCTGGGCAGTTGCTTCTGTCATTACAAACATACACATGATACAGGTCTTCCAGAACCAATTCAAACTACCCTTACTGGTAGTATACTAGTAGGATGCTATCCTTGTGGACATTGTACCAATTGCAATAAAATTTCCAAAACCAAAGAATTTACTAGTAGAAATTCCGCCATTGTATACAATATCAAGTTCTTTGCTAATTGTAGCTCCGACTGGGTAGTTTATTTAGCCACATGCACATGTGGGGCATTTTATATAGGTCAAACTTCTAGACCATTAAGACTGAGAATTTCAGAGCACATTAGCAATATTAAAAAAGGCAGAATACATAACGCCCTATATAAACATCAGCAAACACATCCTACAGCCACTTTTCTGTTTACCATTATTGATATTATTCATGGTAAAAAAGTGAACAAAACAGGTTGGCATTCTTTATTGAACTCTAAAGAGAAAAAACGGATTATTAAGTTAGGTGGTTTATTCCCACCAGGATTAAATGACAAGCTTTAGGTTTATCCATTCATCTTTGTTTGTAGTGTATTTAATGACAGCTTTGAATCTGCTAGTTTCACACTGAGGAAGGCTGTGTATAGTTAACCAGCCGAAACCGGTCTGTACTATTCTTTGCTGTCCTATTATGGTTTTTTACTAATAAAAGTTTATTCTTTATTGGGTCATGTCTTGCTGGCTCCTCTTTTTCGTCTTTTTGGACTATCCAAATAAAAACATAATTGTCTGTGTACATTCAACAAATGTAAATACTCTCCCTTGTTTGAGAAATTTGGGAAGAAAACTGGTAGATCTATGGACTTATTAATATTGGCATGTGACACTACTTTAGGAAAAAGGAGGGATTAGTTCTGAGTGATACTCTCTTTGTGAAAAATGATATATGGAAGTTTTACAGAGCCTGCAATTCTGAGATTCTCCTGGCCAACTTAATGGCTACCAGGAAAAGAGTTTTCCAAGATAAAAATTTGATATCACAGGTGGTTGATGGCTCAAAAGGCTGATGAACCAAACTTTGCAAGATTAATGTTAAATTCCAAGGTGCAATGGGTTCTTTGAAAGGCGGTTTCAAATGTAAAGCACCCTTAAGAAAGGTTTTGCAGAGATGGTGAGACATCAAGGAAAAGTCATCAAAGCCATCATGGAAATTTGAAATGTCAGCTAAATGAACTCTAATGATGGAAGCAGAGGCTCCCAATTGGAATAAGGTGGATAAGTATTCCAAGACCTTATCGACCGAGGCAGAAAAAGGATCAATACCCTTTTCATCAGACCAGAGAGCAAATCTCTTCCATTTGCTAAGATAAAGTTTTTTGGTGGAAAGGCATAAAGTCATCTCGAGGGCCAATCATGGAGAACAGCATCTCTTGGGGACTAGGGCAAAGTAACTGCTGCATTTGTGATTTATGGGAGAGGCAAACAGATCGCAGCAAGGCTGACCCCATTGATAAAAAATCTTCTCCGCAACATCAAAACTGACAGACCACTCATGAGGCAGGAGAATGCATCTGCTCAGTTTGTCTGCAATAACGTTGGAGTTCCCTGGAATGTGCGTTGCTATTAGAAAGCAGCTGGAGGCGATCGTCCATTGCCAAACTCTTAGGGCTTCCCGACAAAGAGGGTAGGATCTGGATCCCCCCGTGTTTGTTGCTGTACCAGACTACTTGACATGTCTGAATAGTAATTGTCCCTGAAGGGAAGGCAGATTGGAATGCTTGCAACGCTAAGAGCACTGCCCTCAATTCCAGGATGTTAATATGCAAACTGGCCTCTAAAGGGGACCAAGTGCCTTGGACCATCTTTCCCTGAAAATGTCCCCCCGCCCTGTCAGCAATGCGTCCATGGTCACTATGGCCTTGGGCTGAGAGGGGGAAAAGGGGGAGCTCCATAATTTGTCTTCTGGCTTCATCCATCAATATAAATCCTGCTCAGAGCAAGGCTGACCCCAATGATGAAAAATCTTCACCGCAACATCAGAACTGACAGACCACTCATGAGGCAGGAGAATGTATCTGCTCAGAGTGGTAATTCGGATTGGGTGGGACAGTGGATGAGTTAACACTGATCACTGTGACACCAGGAGCCACTGAAGCAGCCTCATGTGGTATCTTGCCAGAGTTACTAAGGTGATTGTCACTGCCATGGACCCAAGGAGCTGTAAGACCTGGTGAGCCAGAACTTTGCCTTGAGAGAGTAGCACTTGAAGTTGTGACCTCAACTTCTCCAGTCTGTGAAATGGAAGAGCAGCCATGCAGGATTTTGTGTTTAGTCTTGCTCCGATGAATTCTATGTCCTGTGTGGGGGATAGCTTTGACTTTTTCCTTATCGAGATGCCAAAGAACTCTGCAAGCCTTAGAACAGAGTCCAAGGTGGAAAGCAGCAGATACCTGATGGGGGCTGTGAGGAGCCAGTCATCTAAATATGGAAAGACACGGAATCCCTGTAGCCTTAAGTGAGCTTCTACCATTGCCATGCATTTGGTGAACACCCTGGGGACTGTGGTGAGGCCAAAGGGCAGTGCTCAAAATTGGTAATGGCTTGACTCCTAACTGGAAGTGGAGGTATCTTCTGAAGTGTTTGTCCATTTTTGTGGTAATATGTGTCCTGAAGATCTATGGAGCACATTCAATCATCTTTTTCCAGAAAAGGAAGGATAGACTGAATCATGAAAATCTGGAATTTTGGCTGCTGAACAAACTTTTTCAGTACAGTGAGGTCTAAGATTGACCTCCAGTCCCCTGTCTTTTTTGGCACTAAAAAGAGTCTTGAGTAAAATCCGGATCCTACTTAGTCTGGTGGGACTGTTTGGATGACTTTTTTGAAGCAGCTTTTGGATTTCTAGTGCTGCTATATCCCTCTGACTGAGTGGAACATCGGGAATTCGGCTTTGTGGTCTGGGATAAAGACTGAAGGGGATATAGTAACCTCTGGTAATTATTGTCTGCACCCAGAAATCTGATGTTATAGTGTGCTAGGCTGAATGTGCAGAGCGAATCTTCCCCCGACTGCTTCCGGAGGTAAGCAATCAGACCACTGCTCAGGAGCACTAGCAGGGTTCTCCAGAGAAGGAATCCCTGAAATCCTGGTTATGCGGGCCTCCTCTGCCACAGGAGGGGCATCTTCCCCAATTGTTCCCTCCTCTGCCCCAAGAGGAATACTCACCACGTGTATCCCGAAAAGCCCTTGGGACTTTCTGAACCACATCTTTCCACTCCTCTGATTCCTGGAGTAAAGTCGTTGAGGAGTGGAAAAATGCATGCCCACAGCAGAAAGGGTCTTTCTGTCCTTCTCACACCTGGCTAATGTGTCTCTGACTTTTGGGCCAAATAAAGATGAAGTATCAATGGGAGCATTGATAAAGGAAGACTTGAAGGGGTCTGCAAATTCAAATAAGCGCATCCAGGCATGATGCCTAATGGCAACGACTATACCCGCTGCCCTGGACATCCCTTCGGCTGTATGTGCAATAAGCTGCATGGATGAGTTGAAGATCAACTCTAAGGTGGCAAGCTGGGAGGCAACATTATCTTGGGCCTTGTTAGACACTGCTCCTGCTAAGTTCTCTGAAAGCTCAGTTATCAGATCCCTTTGGAGTCGAATGAAATGTGCCAAAAAATTCAAGGACCATATGGCAAAGGTCGATGAAGCAAAGACCCACTTCCCGAATCTGTCCATCATCTTGTGCAATCGGTTTGGAGGATGGACATCTGGACTCTCCTCAGTGAGTTCCTTTTTTTGTGGCAGCCGCCACCACAATGGCATCTACTGCTAGACCTTTCGACCATTGAGGCTGATCCTTGGGCACAGAAAGAATTTTGTCCAGTCTTTGGGGAATTGGCTCTATATTATCAGGAGCCTTCCACACATGCTGCATAATGAGATTGACAAGTTCATTGCCAGGTGGGATCACCCAAGTAGAAGAAGGCTGGACACAAAAAGCCTGCAAGAAAACAGATTCCTTGAAGGATGAGTTTGTGGGCTTCCAATCACCCCTCTGTTTTAAAATTTGCAGGATGTCTCCAAAGGGGACATCTTCAGGGGTGACCAAGGGGACCCTTCCCCTTCATCGAAATCTGTATCCTCAGTGAACGATTCTTCTGGAGAATTCAGGTGCTTCCTCTTGCATGATCTTTTGTGGGATGGCTTCTCAGGAGCAAGATCTGAGGAGGACTCCGAAGGGAGAAGACTCTGCAACAGAGTGTCTTGCTGCTTTTGTGCCCGCTGTCCCAAGGTAGCAGACTATGACAGCTGCAAGCCAGAGAATACATAGATGTGACACTCTGACGGGGATGGTACCAACTGTGAGCCTGCTGAGGCCAGGGCTCTCTCCATAATCTGGAAGGCAGGCCCGCATGAAGAGGGATGGGAGCCCAGAACCAAGAAAGACAACCTCGGAACCAGGGTCACACTCCACTCTGATGAGCCCACCTCCAGATTAGGAGCCAAGAGAGGACTCATAACTTCCTAGGCACCAGAGACCATAGATGGCGCCATGGAAAAAAATCGGAACCGATCCAGGGATCCCGGAGCCAGCAGCCAAATTATGGATGGGTTGGCTCCAATGTGGCCACAGACTACAGAGTCAGTTCCGGAACCAACGTGAGATCCACCATCGGCACCGAAGTAGTTGGCACAGGGAAAATCAAGGTCAAGGGCTCCAAGACCTGTGGAGAGGTTGAAGGAGGAAGATAAGTGGATGTCCTAGGAGAGTAACCTTCAGCTCCGGATGGGAGAAATGTCCTAGAGGGGACAGGAAGGCCTCTGGCTGCCAAGAGCTGATCCACTAATCTGACTACATCAAGTTCTGAAAGGCTCCTGGTGGAACAGACGGACACCCCTGAGGGCAATTCTGGCCTTTCAAGAAATGGACTTAATTGCTGACCCAAGATGGGGAGTACCTAGTCCTTGTTGTACTCTCAACCTTCGGCACAGTGGTCGGTTGACCAATAATTTGCTTTGCAGGGGAGGAAGTAACCGGAATGCTTGGGGAGACTATTGTTGGTGTCGAGAGGGTCATTGGTACCAATAAGGTCAGTGTGTAGGAGTTTTGGTAGTTTCAGCAGTTGTCGGCACCATGGGAGACATGATAGGCTTTGGTGCCACAGCAGAAGTCAGTGTAGATTTCGGTACCTTAAGCCTCATTTCCAAGGGATGAGTTGACACCTGGGCCTTAGAAGATTTAGCTTCATGCACTTTAGGCAACTTAGAGTGACTCCTTTTCTTGGATTCCTTTCTGGGAGACTTAGATATCTCCATCTCAGACAAAGCCTCACTAAAAGGGCATTTTAGCAGCCCCTTTAGGATAAGTTTGTTATGCCTCTTTGCAAGAGTTTGAACACTGAAACCCTTGTGAGTTCATACAGCAGCTGTGTCTCCAAATGTGGCACCCCCAAACAATAAACATATGAAAGATGCCCATCAGAGTTGGGCATCTTTCTGCTACATTCCTCACACTGCTTGAGCCCTATGGTTCCTTTTTGTTGGCACCCACCAAGACAGAGACACACACACACACACACACACACACACACACACACACACACACACACACACACACACACACACACACACACACACACAAGAACTAATGGAAAAGTACATAGTACGTTTTTTTTTTTTTTTAAAGGCTGTACCAACAAAGGTAGTTAGAAAATTACCCCAATGAGGGTAAAAGGAAGAAAGAAAGAAAGAGGAGAAATAAGGATACCAGTGATGGTACTGAAGAATTTACCAGAGGTAAGGGGAAGGGAGGGGCCTATACAAATGATGGTAAGTAGAATTTACCCAACAAGGTAAAGGAAGAAGGAATATATAAACACTCACACCAGAAACACAACAATAACAATAACTAGCAAGGAGAGGCAATAAAATAAAGAATTAGAGAATATATATATATATATATATATATATATATATATATATATATATATATATATATAGATATATAAAGGAAAAATGTAACACTTAGCTGAGAGCACGGCTTACGCATCCAATTTTCTACGTGGCAAACAAGATCTGAGGGAAGGGAAGAGAGGCATTAGGGGTAAGCCTTGGCTTGAGACTTTCTGGCTGGTGAGAGCTTGATATAATGGCCGAGTCAGTTCCAAAGGTCGGAACTAAAACCCAACACTCAAGAATAAATGAAGATTGACATCAGATGATTGGTTACAACAAAATGGTAGGGGATTTGTTATCAAGTAATGACAATTACCAAAAATTGTCTAGTAACCCCATGCTAGAGTTTAATTCTGCTTTGTTAGAGCTGTTAGAGAGGGGAGAAGATTTAGAGTTTTTGTTGACTTCGGATGCCAAGAAGCTGCATATTAAACACCCCAGGATGCTAGATTTTTTGCCATACCTAAGATTCATAAAAACATGCAGAACCCTTCAGGTAGACCGATTGTATTGTTATTTATATTTAATATTTGCTTATTTACAAAATGTAGGCATCTTTTTAGATACCCATTTAAAGACATATCTGGTTAGGGTTCCTTTTCATATTAAAAAGACAACTGAATTTTCTAAAACTGTTGAGCCCTATACACTACCATCAATAAGAGGTGGGGTTTGGAAGCAGTGGAAAAAATGCCAGGTGAAGGTCCCAGTACATTTTTTTCTGATCCAGTTATTGGAATTTTCCCTCACACAATTATTTTGTGTTTGAAAATGAAATATTTTTGCAGTGGGGGCTTCTTATGACCCTTCGTATACCATTATTTTTATGGGTTATTTTGAAAATTTTTTACTTACTCTACTGAATTTGTTTCTCAACATGTAATTATTTATAAGCGGTACATAGGTGATTTAATTTTTTATTTGTAAAGGTGAAGTGAGGGATTTATGGAGGAGCTGAGTAAGAATTTTTTTAGGTTTAGAATTCACATATAGATTGCATAGGCAAGTAATGCAGTTTCTAGACACTGAGTTATATGTTGGCAGTGACAATCAGGTACAATTCATACAGTACATGAAAAGTACGGCTGTTAAAAGCTTTCTTTATGCTGATAGTATGCATCCCACACATTTATTAAACTCATTATCTTATGGGGAATTAAGACGTACTTTAAATAAGTACAAAACCACAACAAAGTATTGCTGGGATAAGTGGTCCTACAAGAAGATCAAATATAAGTACACACAATCCAAAACACAGTAGAACCACTGCACAATCCAGGCTTGTTTAGATGTACAAGATATTCAACCAATTCCATAACATATAAAACTATAAAGAGAAACATGATCATTTAAACTTTCCCACAATCTGCCCTTAATCTTATAATCCACTTGGCCTCCACTGACTCAGCATAAGTTTTGATATCCGCCAGCTCTTTACCCCTTCCTGAAGATGAAGGGGTACTCTAAAAGTAGTTTTATTTTGATTTTAATGTATGGGATGCCTTTAAGATCAGTACCAGAGATTGTGAGATAATTAATGGTAATTGGATGATTGTCTTATACTGTGCTATTTAAATGTTTTAGTTTTATCTTTGGTTTATGGTCTGAAGAGGCAGTTTTGTAAAAGCGCTTACCTTTTAATAAAAGTTTTATATGTTACGGAAGTGACTGAATAGCTATCTAAACAAGCCTGGATTGTGCGCTAGTTCCACTGTGCTTTGGATTGTGTGTACTTGTACTTTAAATAATATATCAGAAAAGTCACAGTTAGAAAATTAGTTTTTTAAAGTTGAGGAAATTGTTGAGTAGGGGATATTCTATGGATGTTATAAAAACAGCCGAGGCAAAATCGATGAGGATGGAGAAGTAGGATATACGTACAGGACCATTTTTTGGAGAAGTAGGGGCAACATGGATGGCATAAGAGATGAAATGAGCAACAGTGAGGAGGACATGTATTTTTTAGTAGAGATATATTGAGAAGTGTGGTCAATAATTTATGGCCCATCATTAGTCAGGATAAGGAGTTGGGCAAGATTTTTCCTAAAAGGGTAAAGTTTTATTATGGGAGATTTTTGAATTCAAAGAAATTGCAAGAGGGGGGATCCATTTGGGTTCTTTCCCCTGTGGGAGATATGCAATTTGAAGAAGAATAAAAAAATTTACTGGTAATGAGATTAATGAGAGAAGGTATATAGCTTTTGACTGTTTTGATTGTCGTTCTTGTGGGGTTGTGTACATCATAGGTTTTGGGTGTACACCCATGAAGTGGTATGTAGGACAAACAAAACAAATTATCAAAAAGTAGATATTAGTGCATTTGGGAGACACTAGAAACCGCAATTTGGATAGTTCTGTTGCTCAGCATTTCCATTTAGTGCATACTATAGTGCTTAACTATAGTGTAGGATTATTTGTTTGGGTTTGGGGGGACACTGTGTATATGTGTACTGTATGTGAGCTGATCGTTCACGATTTTGAATTTCGCGCTTGTGGTCCGTCGGTCTTCTTGTCTTTCGGGTATTTGGTCTCGGAATTAAGGGCGTTGGTCTTGTGGGTTTTTGGTCTTTCGTAGTGAACCCATATATATATATATATATATATATATATATATATATATATATATATATATATATATATATATATATATATATATATATATATATATATATATATATATATATATATATATATATATATATATATATATATAGTGTGTGTGTGTGTGTGTGTGTGTGTGTGAAACCACTATCTGAAGCTAAAATAAAAGGAACATTGGGCATCGTGTCCTCTGGTTTCTTCTCATTCTTCTAGAAGTTATAAACCACAAAAGGGAGGGGAGTTGAGGAAAAATGAAACTGGACAAAACAGATTAAACATTATAGTGAGTACATAACGTCTGCACATGATGTTGTCAATTTTCATTCATTCCTTAACATTGGGCATTGGGTCCTCTGGTTTCTTCTCGTTCTTCTAGAAGTTATAAACCACAAAAGGGAGGGGAGTTGAGGAAAAATTTAACTGGACAAAACAGACTAAACATTATAGTGAGTACATAACTTCTGCACATGATGTTGTCAATTTTCATTCATTCCTTAACAAGTGGGACAGAGTCCCGAGCTACTTGAATCCTAGGTGGACTCTAAAAAAGATATTCCTGAGTAATGTTGTGTTGAAGGCTGCTCTTCCCCTAGAGACCATATCAACTTTGTACTAAGCACTAAAAGTATGAGAATTAGCCCAAGTGGCTGCAGCACAAATATCATCCATGGAATATCTGGATAGAAATACTGAAGAGGTTGCCATGGATCTAGCTGAATGAGCCTTCAAAGGTTTTGGCAAGGACAAACCCAATTTATTATAGACAAAGAAAATGCAATTTGTTAGCCACTTGGCTAAGGTTATTTTGGTAAGTGGCTTACACAATTTCCATCCTGAGCAGGGGATGGATAATTGATCTGACTTTCTTAATTGGTTGGTTCTAGGAAGATAGAAATATAATTGTCTGTGAATGTCCAACAAATGCAAAATGTATTCTTTTTTGTTGCAGAAATTTGGGAAGAAGACTGGCAGGTTTATGGATTTATTAATTTTTGATCCTGACACCTCCTTGTGACGAAAAGATGGGTCGGTTCATAAAAATACTCTGTCTTTATGGAAAATTAAATAAGGGAGTTTAGAGGATAAGGCTTGCAGTTCTGAAACTCGTCTAGCTAATGTAATACCTACCAAAAATATTTCCCAAGTTAAAATTTTTAGTTCATGTTTAGCAGTTGGTTCAAATGGTGATTGAGTGAGGGCTTGTAAGACTAGGTTCAAATCCCACTGTGGAGTAGGATCTTTAAAGGGAGGTCTCAGTAAAAGGTTCTTTTAATAAATGTCTTACATAATCGTGATGAAGTTAAGGAGGAATTGTCAGCTATGACATGAAAATTAGAAACAGCAGCCAGTTGTACTTTAACTGTTGAAGAACTGGCCCATTCATTAAAAACAGTACCCAAAAATTTGAGAACCTTGGGTACTGACACTGAAAAGGGGTCGATGTCCTTCTGTTGAGGCCAAACACAAATCTTTTTCATTTACTTTTATAAATCTTCCTGATGAAAGGTTTGTGGGAATGCAATAGGATATGATGGACAGGAGAGAAGAGTCTGGGTTTTCTAGCGATCAGTGGAATTGAAGAAACTATGTGGTCAACTTTAGGTCCAAAATGTCCAGATGAATCATGTCTCTCAGATGAGGTAGAAAATCTAGAATTGAATCCCGGATCCTTGCAGGATAAATCGGGTAAGGACAGATTATGGGGAACCAAATTTGATGAAGATAAAAAGGGTAAATGTGGATGACTGCTCTTCAATTGTGATACTTTCTGAAGAAATTTGTTGGTTGGAGAATAGGCATAAAGGAGACCAGGGGCTCAAGTCATGGTGAACAGCATCTCTTGGTGACTACCCAGAGGGTGGATCAGGGCAAATAATCTGCTGCACTTGTTGAGGTGGGATGCAAAATGGTCACAGCATGGCTGACCCCATTGGCAAAACATTTTCCCACAATTTTATTGTTCAGAAACCATTTGTGTTGTAATAGAATGGACCTGCTCAATTTGTCTGCTATCACACTGGATTTCCCAGGAATGTGCATTGCTATCAGAAGTCGACTGGATGAGATTGCCCATTGCCACATGCTCAGAGCTTCTCGAGATAAAGGGTAAGATCTAGATCCTCCTTGTTTGTTGATGTACCAGACTACTGACATATTGTCCATCTGAATCACAATAGTCCCTGAAGGGAGACAGTCTTGTAAGTCCTGCAATGCTAGGAGAACTGCTGTCATTTCTAGAACATTGATAAGCTTGTTGGGCTCTTCTGGGGACCAGGTGCCTTGGACCATCTTTCCTAAGAAGTGTCCTCCCGTCCAAATTGGGATGTGCCCATGGTCACACCTGGAGCATTGGGCTGAGGAAGTATGAATGGGTGGCCTTGTGAAATCTGATCTGAGCAAATCCACTCCCTGAGATATCTTTTTCCATGCCCGATTTATTTTGATCTGGATAGACTGAGTTCCCCGGGTCCACTGAAGAATTCTCATATGGTATCTTGGCACCAGAATTATGGCAGCAGACATCGACCCTAACACCTGTAGAATCAGTCGGGCTTACAGTGAATTATTTTTATGACTTGAATTCTTATAGTATGTACCCTTGGCAGGGGGAAGGAAGGCTGTCATTGATACCATCTTGAACAAGACTCCTACGAATTCTAGCACTTGAGCTGGCTCTAGCTGAGATTTTTTAAGACTGATTGTGATGCCTACGTGAGAGCACAACTGGAATACACATTCTCTTGCATTGATCAGTAGATGCCTGATTGGGGCAGTAATGATCCAGTCGTCCAGGTAAGGAAACACTCAGAATCCATGCAGTCTCAAGTGAGCTACTACTACTACCATGCATTTGGTAAACACCCTGGGGGTTGTGGTGACACTAAAGGGCAGCACAATGAATTGGTAATAACTGTCTCCCAGACAGAAGTCTAGGTATCTCCTGGATTGTCTGTTAATTTTTACATGATAATACATATCCTGAAGATCTACTCAGCACATTCAGTCATCCCTGTGCAGAAAAGGCAATGAACTAAACCATGACCATCCAGAACTTTGAATACTGAACCTATTTGTTCAGATTGCTGAGATCCAAAATTGGTCTCCAATCCCCTGTTTTCTTTGGCACTAAAAAGAATCTTGAGTAGGTTCCGGACTCTTTCTGGTTTAGGGGGATCTCTTGGATGACTCTTTCTTTCTAGCAACTTTTTTTACTTCTAGAGCTGTTGCTTTCCTTTGACTAAGTGGAACATCAGGAATTTTGTAGGGAAAATGGTATTATATAACCTCTGGCAATAATTCTCTGCACCCATGTATCTTCTGTAATGTCTAACCAGGCTCTCTGGTGCAGGGATAGATTGCCCCTGACTGCATTCACAGGTGGACAATCAGGCCTCCTTTAAGAAGTGCTGGTAAGGTCTGTCAGAGAAAATCTCTGTACCCCTGGTTCTGTGGGCCTCCTCTGCTGTACAGGTGGCATTGTATGTTAGGAGTTCTCTCTGCCCTGGGGGAGCTATCTCCATGTGGATCATGGAAAGGACCCTAAGATTTTTTAAACCACATTTTTGGACCACCTCGTTCATTCCTAGAAAGGTTCTTTGAGGGGTTGAAAAATGTACACCCAATACAGACAGGTTCTTACCATCTTGCTCACACCTGGAGCAGGTCTCCTTTACTTTGTGGCCAAACAATGAACTTCTATCAAAAGGAGCACTGATAAAGGAGGACTTGAAGGGCTCCGCATAATCACACAGATGCATCCAGGCATGCCTCCGAATGGAAATGTCTAAACGCGCCGCCATTGATGTACCCTCAACTGCATGTGAAATTAGCTTCATAGATGAATCAGTAATGGACTAAAAGACAGCCAACTATGATGCAAGGGAAGTCTGTGCCTCAGCAGTTACTGCTCCTGAGAGGGATTTGGATAGCTTTTTAATCAAATCCTTCAAAGTCTGGTAAAGTGTGCCAAATATTTCAGCGATCTAACAGTGGAAATCACAAGCATAAACACGATTCCCAAATCTGTCCATTGCCCTAGACTACCTGTCAGGGGGATAAGACAAATGAACTTTGCTCCACAAGTTTTTTTCTATGTGGCCACCACTATGACAATAGCATATACTGGTACTCCCTTGCACTAAAACTCTTTCCCCTTGGGTGATGCCAGAATCCTCTCTGGTCTCATGGGGATTGACTCAACAGAACTGGGTTCCTTCCACACCAGCCAAGAGATCAACTCAATGAATTCGCCAGCAGGCAGAGTCACCCAGGAAGTAGATGGGGCAGGCCCAAGTGCTTCCAGGAATACTGATTATTCTTGGGAAGAGTTACCAGTAGACCAACCACCCGTTTGCTTAAGGATCTCCAAAATGTCTCCAAAGGAGACATCATCAGGTAGTGATCTTAGGGATCCTTCCTCTTCATCAAAATCAGTATCTTCTGCAATTGACTCCTGAGGGGAGTCTAAATGCCTCTTCTTGCACTTTCTCTTCCTAGGGACTTCCTCAGTGGGGTGTTCCAGAGAAGTATCAGAAGAAATAAGGATACCCTGTTGGGTGTCCTGGAGACTTTGGGCCAGCTGTCCCTGCATGGTAGAGTAATGAGGCTCATGGCACAAAGATCTCTGGAAACCAAATGGAAGATCCGAGGGGGGGGAGAAACTGCCAGAATTCTGAGAGAATACTCTCTCTACTACCTCAAAGGCAGAATGCCCCAGATAGAAGGAAGGCATGCTTCCAGACCATCATCTCCTTCTGACCTGAAGGCAATCCACCTGAGGTAGAAGTCATAGCCGAGCTATCCAGTGCCAAAGCTCTGAGGGCAGAGAAGGCTTTGACCCCTTTAGAGTCGACTCTAGCACCTTGGAGCAGACAAAGCACTTCTGCTCCGAGAGTCAACTTGCTTCAACACCTTCAGAGTTGGTACACTCAGAGATGGAATCAGATCTGAAGAAACCACCATCTTTGGATCCAAAACAGACAGTCATGATAGGCTCAGATCCAAAGGCTCAAAAACTGAAGGATGGATTGGAGAAGGAGCCAGGATGGGTGGAGTAATATTTGTGAAGGTCTCCTGACCCGAAGAGGTAAAAGCCGGGAGAATGCTCATCTGTATCTGTGCCGTGAGAAACTTCTTCATCATTCTAACCACATCTGCCTCAGTAAATGACTCCTGGAAGAATGGGAAGAAGAAGCTAAGGAGGGAGGTCTTAAATGTCTGCTCTTCCCTAGGAAGGGGGGAGGTAACCGAGAGGGGACCAGGTCCAGAGAGGATGCATAACGGGTCTGTCAGAGCTGCTTCCACTCTGAAAGAACCAGATCCAAAGAGGCAGACCTAGTGTCCGTAGCAGTCTGATCCAAGGATTTGAGCTTCACATCTAACCATTTCGAAACCTTCTGGGCTGGCTCCTTGCTTAGATCCGAACAGGTAGTGGAGGATTCCGAAGGTTCAGCAAGTCGCTTCCTTGACTCATTCTGGCTCACCTTGGAGGGATGAGCTCCAGCTATAGATTCAGAAAAACTAGTTGGGAGAAGTCCCTTCAGAATCAACTTGTACTTCCTGTCTACAAAAACCCTAGGATTAAACTATTTACAAATGTCACATGGGACTTCCAAATGGGCAGGGCCCAGACAATACATGCAAGGTTTTTCCAGCCATACTCACAGTAAAACAATAATGTAGCTAAGAATAAGTTTTTTTTTTTTTTTTTTTTTTTTTTTACGAAAAGGAAAGAAAGGAAAACTGCCAACAGTGGTAGGAAAGATTACTGGATATGCTAGAAAGGGACAGACAGGCAGAAAATACTACAAACAATGGTGTCAAGATACACTAGTAAAAAAACACAGGGATAAGAGAGGTAATAATGGATACTAGCTTTACAGTAACAAATACAAGAAAAGATATTAGAATTGAAAACACTTTTGAAACTCACTGTAAGACATAAGAACTGACAGCGACCACATCCGTACATGAAGGCGGCAAACGAGATCTGAAGTGAGGAGGGGGCTATAGCATTATGGGTAAGGGAGGAGCTCGAGAGTTAGTAGTAGGCTATGAGCTGTAAAAAAGAGGCCGAGTTAGATCCGAACCCCACATGTTGAGGAATGAATGAAAATCAACATTAGATCATATATTCTTCTTTATTTGAGAAATTTGGAAAGAAAATTGGAAGACTGATACCCTCAGAAAAAAAGAAGAACCGAGGTCCAGATCCACTCAAAAATACTGTTTGAGTGCTTTCGTCTCTCTAATGGAAACTTCCTCAGAATGAAGTACACATTACCCAACATCCCTTTTATATAAAACATATAACAATCACCTGTACAAATAATGACATTTCTTAAAGCAACAATGCCATAAAATGTAAAGGCATAATATAAAAGCATAACAAAATATCTATTCTAAAACACATACATTGCATAAGAATGAACAAAGGAATACATAATAACTTCACATGCACATGTGAACAATCTTAAAAACAGTTTGACATATTAAAACCTTCTTTATAGAAAAAAATGTGCTTTCAGTCTTAAAAGAGAACTGATGGACACAGCACTGTTTAGTCCTGGGCTCACTGTTGCATTTGTTTTAATTTGCCATTTCAGTTCTACTAATTCCAGGAAGTCATTCAAGGGTCCCTCTCGTTCTCCTAGATTAATTTGTTCAATAACAACAAACTTAAACTATGTTCGTCATTGGCATTAATATGGACTGCTAATGCATTTTTTTCATCCTTCCTATTAATATCATAATAATGTTGAGTAATGCATTTTTCGCTTTGCCAATGTAGTAACAAGGACATTTTGACCATAGAGCCAAATACACCACGCCTTTGCTGTTACATGACATTTTCCCTTTTATAACATGTTTCCCATAGTTAGGGATCAAAATGCCTTTCCCTTCAAGAATGTGCTGGCACTGTAAACAATATCCACATTTAACCATACCTACACCTTTATCCAGAGATTGTAGTATAAAAAACATGTTGGAAAGACAAAAACAGGGGCCAGATGAAGGTGTAAGTATGGTTAAATGTGGATACTGTTAACAGTGCTGGGTGGTCTGGAAACTGGTTCAGGCTGACTGTCCTAGTGGAAAGGATGACTGAGGCTCTGGATGCAGAATTGAATGGAACTGGGGAGTCAGAGCTAAAGAGGGTAGAGAACTCTGAACTCTTGAAACACAGAAGGCTCTCTCCACTACCTCAAAGAAGGAATGCCTGAGAGAAAGAGAAACTGACAGATCCAAGAAGGTAGGCTTAAGGACCATTGGCTCCCTTCATCCTACAGGCAAACTACTTGAGGAGGGAGTCAGAGCCAAGCTGTCTAGCGCCACAGCTTCAAGGGCTAGAGATGGCTCTGACAACTTCAGAGTTGAATCCAACACTCTGGAGCCAGTATCAATGCTATGGCTTCAAGAGTTGTCCGACTCTGAAGTACTCAGCACTGGACAGCTCAGAGACACCATCAAAGTCGAAAATGTGATCATAGGATCTGAGGAGATAACTCCAGGATTTTTAGATTCAATGGCTCCAAAACTAAAGGACAGATTGGAAAAGAAGCTAATATTGGTGGTACGGTACTAACAAGGGGTCTTCAGACTCAATGGGGTTGGAGCTGGAAGAAATCCATTTGTATCTGTGTCCTGAGAAATTTCCTTACCATACTGCCCACATCAGCTTTGGATGGACTCCTGGGAGCCTGGACAGATGATGCTGTGGATGACGGTCTTCAGTGGTGATGAGGAGATGCCAGAAAGGGCAATTGGAGCTGAGAGGTGATCAGCTCTGACAATAATTGAGGTGAATGGATCCAGGGTGATTTATCGGCTCTAGGTCTCAGATCTGAAGCAGTCAGATCTGACTTTTTTGCTTCTTTGAGAGGTGGCTCCAAGGAGGGAGCTGAAGTAGAAGCCATTGTCACATCAGGAGATCTCTTATGAGACTCTTTTGAATGAAAAAAGAAGTTATGTACTCACCATAACGTTCCATGTTTGTTGTCCTTGATCTCGCCTTCCTTCTTGCTGTTTGGGTTCAGAGCCGATCCTCGGCTCTAACTCGGCCGTATACTATTGCTCGAGAGCTTTTACTGGCTCGAGGCTAGCCCCTGTCCCAGCATGCCTAGCAGTAGTTACCCAGATCTCATTTGTGATAACCCAAAACTAGACCATATAAAAGATAAGAGATATACTCTACTCTACATATTCGATGACACCTGCATATAAAGGTGTGATCCCTCCACAAGGCAATAGTAGTAAACTGAGCCTGACCATAAGGAATGGCATAAAGGAAAACCAGCCAGTATAGCCAATAAAATAAAGGATTCCTCTCGATCCTCCAGTAAGGGGGAAGGAGGGAGTGATACAAGAAGGAAGGCGAGATCAAGGACAACAAACATGGAACATTATGGTGAGTACATAACTTCTTTATCTTATGTTGTCCATATCACGCCTTCGTTCTTGCTGTTTGGGACAGTGTCCCCAGCACCTGATTCTTGGGTGGCTCACTAGAAAAAACTCTTCAGGACCATGGAACCAAAGGATGCCCTGTTCCGGGAGGCCACATCTACTTTGTAATGAGTGATAAAGGTATAAGGATTAGCCCATGTAGCTGCTGCACAGATCGAATCCAAAGGCAATCTGGCCTGAAAAGCAATAGAGGTAAACAAGGCCCTTGTAGAGTGCCCTTTAATTTTCCCTGGAAGTGTTCAGTTACGGAACTCATTGACATGTTTAACAGTGTCTGAAAGCCACTTTGATGAAGTCACCTTTCAGACAGCACAACCTCTTTTATTGTCCGCAAAGGATATAAACAATTGATCAGATTTTCTAAATTCTTTGGTCCTGTGTAAACAGAAACGTAACTGTCTATGAACATCCAATTGATGAAGCTTATACTCTGCCTTGTTGCCATGAATGGGGAAGAACACAGGAAGCTCTATGGATTGATTCAGATTGTATTCAGAACATACCTTGAGTAAGAAAGAGGGGTTGGTTCTGAGAGAAACCCGATCTTTATAGAAAATCAAGTAAGGGGGATGAATAGATAAGGCCTGTAATTCTGAGACCCTTCTAGCTGAGGTAATTGCAACCACGAAGAGGGTCTTCCAAGTCAGAAACCTGAGCGGACAAGAAGCAGACGGTTCGAAGGGAGGAAGAATCAAAGCATCTAAAACTAAATTTAGACTCCAGGGAGGAAGAGGTTTTCTTATCGGAGGTCTTACTAGGGTAGTACCTCTTAGAAAAGCCTTGCATGACCTATGGGACATGATATTGGCACCCATTTCTCCTATATGGAAATATGAAATGGCAGCTAACTGAACTCGGACAGTAGCTGCAGCTGCTCCTTGGTCAAATGTTTCAGCGAGAAATTCAAGAATCTTTGAAATGGGAGCAGTAAAGGGATCAACCTGATGTTTGCCTGCCCAACAAGAGAACCTCTTCCATTTACTAGCATAAAGTCTCCTAGAAGTGGGCTTATGGGAGGAAATCAAAATGTGCTGAACTGCTGGGGAAACATCAGGAAGCCTGGCTAAGACTGGAAGTGGAGAAACCAAGCTGTGAGCTTGAGAGTTTGAATGGAAGATTGGAGAGCCCCCGACTGATGTCTCAGATCATCTGGCACTGGGTCCAGGATCCAAGGCTCCCCTTGCAGGTGAGGCCAAAGGAATGGGAACCATATCTGACGAGGCCAGTAAGGGGCAATGAGGATTAGCTTGCAACCCAATGACGGTGCTTTCTGAAGAACCTTGGGGATCAGGGGAAAAGGTGGAAAGGCGTAAAGCAGCCCCAGGGGCCAATCGTGAACAAGTGTGTCCCTGGGTGACTGCCCCAGTGGTGGGACTAGGGCAAAGTAGCTGCTGTATTTGTTGTTGAGGGGGTTGGCAAACAGATCACAGCTTGGCTGGCCCCATTTGCAAAAGATCAGGTCTGCAACTTCCTGCTTCAGGGACCACTCGTGGGGCATCAGGATGACCCGGCTGAGCTTGTCCGCTATCACATTGGATTTTCCCAGGATGTGTGTTGCAACCAGAAAGCGCTGGGAAGACATCGCCCATTGCCAAACTTGTACAGCCTCTCGACACAAGGGGTAAGACCTAGTTCCACCCTGTTTGTTGATGTACCATACTACCAACATACTGCCCATTTGAATTGCTATAGTCCCTGTAGGTAGAGAGTTCTGAAGTGCTTGCAATGCCAGGAGCACTGCTCTCATCTCCAAGACATTGATGTGCAAGTGGTACTCATGTTCCTGCCAAGTCCCTTGAACAGTCTGTCCCAGATAATGCCCACCCTATCTGGGAAGCGTCCGTGGTCACTGTGGCTACAGATTGGGTGGGACAGACATGCCCTGCCTACTGTCACTATAGGGGAATGAAGCCACGACTCCAGATCCCTTTTGCAGGATTCTGTGATTAGAATCTGATGTGACATGGGTAAATCCTGGAATGACCATTGTGCAAATAGAAGTCACTGTAGAATTCTCATGTGGAAGCGAGCCATAGGGACCAGAGTGATTGCCGCCATATAATCCAGTCCCTTGAGGATGAATCTTGCTTGAATCCTCTTTTGTGTGAACAGTATGACAATTTGGAGACGTATCATTAATACTCTTTCTTGAAGCAGCTTTGCTATCATGGCCCTTGTGTCTAAATTTGCCCCTAAAAAAGTAATATATTGACATGGCAATAAGGCAGATTTTTCGTAGTTTATGGTGATACCAAGTTGAGAACAAAAGCTGATTGTGTATTCCCTTGCCCTGATTAGTTGATGCTCAGTGGTGGCAGTAAGGAGCCAGTCGTCTAGATATGGAAACACCCGTAATCTTTGATGCCTCAAGTGAGCCGCAACTACTGCCATGCATTTGTTGAACACCCTGGAGGCTGTGGTGAGAACAGAGGGCAGAGCTCTGAACTGATAGTGACTGGCTCCCAGCCGGAAGCGTAGATATTTCCTTGACTGTCTATCCATTATTATATGGTAGTATGCATCCTGGAGATCGATAGAGTACATCCAATTGTCCTGTCCCAGAAAGGGAAGAATGGTCTGCAGGGTTACCATCCGGAACTTTGTTTTCTTGACTGACTTGTTTAGTCTGCTGAGATACAAAATTGGTCTCCAGTCCCCTGTTTTCTTTGGAACTAAAAAGAACCTTGAGTAAGTTCCAGATCCGATTTGGTCTGCAGGAACTTCCTGGATGACTCTTTTTTTCTTAGCAACCATTGAACCTCCAGGTTTGCTTGATCCCAAAGACTGGATGGAACATCTGGGACAGAGTATTTTTTTTTGATACGGGAAGTTTTGAGGAGGGGATATTGTAACCTCTGGATATTATGGATAGTACCCATGTATCTTCTGTGATTGTCTAGCAGGCTTTTGGGTACAAGGATAATCCCCCCCCGGACTGTCTCCAGAGTCGAACAGTCATGCCTCCCTTCAGGAGCGCTGGAAGGGCCTACCAGAGAAGGTATCTCTGTCGCGAGGTCAGCATCTTCCGTTATTTTCCTCTCTGCTCCGGGGGAAGATTCTCCACGTGTGTCAGGCGAAGTTCCCTGGGATTTCCAGAACCACAACTTTCCACTCTTCTGGTCTTTGGGATAGGGCCTAGATGGAGGAGAAAAATGTACTCCCATGGCAGAGAGAGTTTTGCCATCCTGTTCACATCTGGTAAGAGTCTCTTCTACCTGAACCCCGAACAAAAACGAGCCATCAAAAGGCTATTGTAAAGGAAAACTTGAAAGGCTCCGAAAAATGACAAAGGAGCATCCAAGAGTGTCTGCGTAAGGCTACCCCAGTGCCTGCTGCCCTGCTTGCTCCATTGGCTGCATAAGAAATGAGCCACATGGAGGAGTTAACCACTGAAGTCAGGGTCACGAGATGAGAAGCTGCCTTGTCTGAGGGTCCCGCAGCTGTAGGATCCTGTAAGGTGTCTTCCTAACTCTTTGAGGAGATCTTATTGAAGCCCTGTAAAGTGGGACAAATAGTTCAGTGACCTGAGTTTAAAGGTCGCTGAAGAAAACATATGCTTCCCATATCTGTCCATCGTACGAGATTCTTTGTTCGGCAGATGGATAGATTAAGTTGTTTCTGCTAATTCCTTCTTGGTGGCTGCTGCCACCACCATAGCATCAATGGGAATACCTTTAGATAAGAAGAGCCCATCTTCAGGGGCTGTAATGAATTTATTGGGCCTCCGCAGAACTGGTTCCATCGTGTCTGGAGAGTGGCAAGCCTTCTGACTCACTACATGCAAAAGTGGGTCGAAAGGAGGAGATACCCAAGAGGTGGAGGGTCAGGAACCTAATGAATCCAGGTACACAGACTCAACTTCAGAAGGGGCAAGGGACTTCCAGTCACCCCTCTAAGGATTTCTAAGGTGTCTTAAAAAGAAACATCTTCAGAGGAGGACCATGGGGTGGGAGGCTGGCATAATGGTTAAGGTGTTTACCTTACAGACACAAGGTGCAGGGTTTGATTCTCACAGGGGGTAATTGGCTAGGCTTAAAATGGCCCACAATGGCAGTTAGTCTAGTACTAACCTATGAACCTATGAACCTAACCAAGTCTGTGTCTGATGTCAAGGACTCAGGGGAGTCCACATGCTTCTTCTTGCAAGTCCTCTTCCGAGGGACCTCCTCTAAGGGGTGCTCAGGGGAGGTTTTGGATGAGGTGGGATCACCCAGTGGGGTGTCCTGGAGCATGGGTTCCCTATGCTTGGGGAGGAGGGAAGGTTCAGAGGCGGACACTGGCACCGAGGGCAAAGGAGCCAATGGAGCCGAGGGTAGAGCTGTCTCAGCTGACAGCACACTCCTCATCACATCAAAGGCATCGTGGTCCTGATCTGAAAGAATCTCCGGCTCCGAAGAAGCAGGAGACTTCCTCCGAACCAAGGGCGACAGCTCCGAGGCCGATGTAGGAGCCAAGCTGACTTGCGCTGAAGCTCCGAGAGGGAGAGTGGGGATGGACAAGGGTCCAATGCCTCTCCCCCCCTTGGAGGTGACGAGGGAGCGTCAGCCCCCAGATGCCTCGATGGAAGGAAGTATCGAGGAGATCGGAGCGGAATTTGGAACCAAAAGATCAGAGGATATTACTGGAACCGACGGTTCCACCACTATGACTTCCATACACTCCAGCTCTGAACTCAGAGGAGTCAGAGGAGGAATCAAGACAGGTATTGTTTGGGCTGTCGGCACCATTTCCATCTGGGATGGGCCCAAAAGTATTTTGGCTAGTGCTGGTGTCCTAAGAAGCCTCGTTTCACCATTCGAAAGGCTCCTGGATGACCGAGAGGAGTGTGTTGTAGACCAGTTACTGCCTGTCACAGACTGCAATAATGGAAACTGTGGAGCAGACCGCACCGGTTCCAAGACAGGAGACCTGAAATGCTTATGGAACCTAAATGGCTCCGAAGACACAGATGGAGCCGTAGGTGCAGATGTCTTGTCGGAATCGAAAGTCGGGTCCGACTTAGCTTGTGGTTTATCCTTGTCTTTAGACTGATCCGAACTCTGACTTGAAGAGGATGAAAGCTTGACTTTACCCAATATTTTTGCTGGCTGAGTCCCCTCCATGGCAGTATCAAAAGGGCTGTTCAACAAACCTCGCAAGATGAGCTTGTTTCTTCTCTCCTGCAGAACTCATGAACTAAAGGCATGACAGAGCATGAGTCCTGCAGGTGAAGAGGTCCTAAATAATATACACAATTCATGTCCCCATCCATAAGGGACAGCTTTTGGAAAACACGAGTCGCATTTTTTTGAAACCAGAAGGTTTTGAATCCTTGGCATTATCCTTGGACGTAATGTGAAATTAGCACTATAAGTAAGGCTATATACTTACACAACAAACAAGTCATTCAGACGGGATAGGGATAGATATAAATGTTAAGGACAACTACACATAAAATAACTAAGCTAAACTGGAATTATTTGCTGAAAAATATAATAATAGAAAGAACACTTAGCCTGAGTCAGTATCCGCAATCTCAATGCTATAAGCGGCAAATGAGATCTGGGTAACTATCACTAGGCATGCTGGGATAGGGGCTAGCCTCGAGCCAGTAAAAGCTCTCGAGCTATGGTATACGGCCGAGTCGGAGCCGAGGATCAGCTCCAAACACAAACAGCAAGAACAAAGGTGAAATATGGACAACGTAACACATCTCCGTTTTCATCCAACCTTTTAGGGGTTTGAGCCTCAGAGGCAGTAGATCAGGTTTTGAGGGTAGCAAGCCCCTAAGAATTAACTTATTTTTACAATCAATTAAGGCATGGGAGCTAAAGCTCTTTACAAATGTCGCAGTCTGAGTAAAGATGGAAAGGTCCTAAATAGTATATGCACTTTGAATGTGTTGGAATTAGGAATTTTTTGTCCACAGGCCACACATCTTTTAAACCCTAAAGGTTTATTAGACATTTTAAAGAAAAGGTACATATTTCTAAAGAGTACAGAAAAAAAACTTTTTTTAATATTACGGGTACGAAAAATTAAAAACAATGGCGTGATGAAAGGAGATACTGCCAGCCCATCTAGCTGGAATTTTGTAAATAATTATATGTCATTGGTGAATACTGAAATGATTTATACAAGATGCTTGTGTTACCAATGTATTAGAACTGTATGTCATGTGTATGTCAAACTGCTTGTACAGAAGCATGTGTTGAAAAGGATATTTTCAGAGTGGTGTTTGAAATGTGGCCACAGTGTGCTCTACTGCAAGAGAACAGAAATGTACATGCACTATTGTAAGTGTTTAAATGTGTGCGTGTGTGTGTGTGTGTGTGTGTGTGTGTGTGTGTGTGTGTGTGTGTGTGTGTGTGTGTAGATTATTTTTTTTAAACAGTGGAAACTGGAATATAGCAGGTTACGTTCAGGAAAAATAACTAAAATTAAATTACTTTATGGCTAGGCCATAAAAGATGGTATCTTTCAGTTTTCAATACAGCAAAAGGCAGAATGTCTGTACTAGGAAACTTTCTGCATTGTCTTTAGAGTGAAGTACTAGTCTTGAAAGCATGAAGGAATGCAATAATTTTATGACTTCCAGCATCTTCCAGATGTCTGAGGAGAAGCCCTTGTCTGGCAAAATATTGCCTGCTTCATTAAAAATATACATGTTATGCATCGCCGCTTAGCTGGGGTTAAACTATTCCCAGCACCATAAAGTCTGCTCTTCAAATTTTCCCTAAGAACTAGCCAGTTTTTTAGTTGTAGCACTAAAATCAGTTTCTTTGAGCTCAGCACTTGTTCAGGACTCGTTATAAGCACTAAATAAGCTACAAATTACTACAGCACTCAACGTTCCTCACTTGCCTAGAGGAAAACAGTTTTTAGTACTTAATAAATAAGCACCTATCCAGGCATGTCTATGGGTCAGCTCCCGGTGTTTTCTCCTGTCTACCTGATGAATCTGGGCATCTTGAGACAATGCAGCAATTGCCTCATGTACACAGACAACCCTCTCCTCCTACCACCCAACACTAAAACCTGTGAGAGATGCACTTATAGCCAAACTGGAAGCAAAGCTCTCTTCACCCAAGACTGGACTAGACAGTCAAGAAAAGAAGGTAAACACTTGCACCACACCACACTCATCACATAGCCCCTCAAAACCTACACCACCAAAACACACACACAGAAACACGAAACACACACCTACATTCACAGAGGCTCTCAATAAAAATCTGTTCAAGCAACAGAGACCTCCAAAGCAAAAATGCAAACAAACTCCACCCCCCAGCACACAACCCAAATGACACACAACCCACAAGCTCAATGTGCCACTCAACCACAGCCAATAAGGCATAACAACGTACCCAACACACTAGTCATAGGTGACTCTATAGTCAGGCACACTGATGTTCCACTCACCAGGCCAAACAAGGAGAAAGTTACTGTCAGCTGCCTGTCGGGTGCCAAGATCCTGCACATAACACATGCACTCAGGTCACTCCACAACAAGTACAAATATGACTCTGTCATTGTCCATGTTGGTGTGACTGATCTGAGATGCACCTCCCTGGACTACATAAAGAGAGACATGGAGGAGTTCTCCGATCTTGTAGCCCAGGCAGGTATGACCCTAGTCCTGAGTAGCATCTTGCCATCACCCAGAATGACACCACATTACAAGGACAAAATGATTGACTTCAACAATTGGCTAACTTTCTGGTGTCATTCTAAGGGGATCCAGTATCGACAGACTACGATGCTTTGCCAGAGATGGCCTGAACCTGTTGCCCATGGGATTCTGGATACTGGCTAAGGCTCTTGCCACCCCTATACTGCCTTTTTTAGGCAAGGTTCAAATGACAAATTCACCATCGTAACATGTACAAGCAAGAAAAATCTGAGAGTAATGCTACTCAATGCTAGAAGTCTAAACCTCAAAATGCCCTCACTTGAGGCACTCCTTCAAATGGAGAACATCGACATCTGTGCAGTGACAGAGACCTGGTTCAAGGCTCCAGAGTGCACCCCTGCATTACCAGGCTATAATTCATACCACACCTTTCGGCCACCTAACCTGGACCGAAACACTAAAGGCGGAGGCGTGTGCATATTCATTAAGGATATCCACACCTCCAGGCTAGTTGCTCAGCATAATGCATCCGAGATTATCCAAGTGCAACTAACTCTGGGCAAGACCGCAATCCAAATTTTAGTTTGCTACAGATCCCCCACCATGCCCCAGGATTCTCACTCCTCATTTCTTGATACACTGGAAAATATTAGGGTACAACCCAACAACCTAATAATGGACGATTTCAACTACCCCACCACTAACTGGGAAAACTACTCATGTACCAACTGTTTTGCTCAACGTTTTCTGGAATTCATAAATTCTAACGCCTTGGATCAACTTATTCACACCCCCACCAGGGGCAGCAATATCCTAGACCTGGTCATTACCAACATGGGCGACTGGTGTTCCACACCACAGGTCAATTCCTCGGTCAAATCTGACCACAAGCTAATCTCCCTAGACATCCACATCCAGCCCCCACACCCCATTAGGGAAACCACTGCAAACACATTTCTCCAAAGCCAACTTCATGCTTCTTAAGACAGAAGTGGCAAACTTCACAACACCCATGCAGACGGACAATATAGGTACGACTGCTGAATCCTTCACAAATGCACTTTATAAGTACTTACACGAGTGCATGGATTGTGCTATCCCTAACAGAACCAAGATGCTATCCTCCAAAAAAAGGAAGCCAATCTGGTGGTCCCCTGCCATAAACAAACTCTACAACAGTAGAAAGAAACTGTTGCAAAAAGGAGTAAAATCCTATGATTGGAGGAACTCTCTGGTCAGCCTCAGTAAGAAGCTGAGATCCCTCATAAAATCCTCCAAAGCTAGTTATGAAAACAAAATTGTCACTGATTCTAAAGACAACCATAATGCATTCTATAGCTTTGTCAAGAATCTCAATGGCAACACTCAGATCTGCTCTGAGTTACAGTACAATGGCACTAAATATACAGAACCAACTGATATTACCAACATCTTGGCAGATAGGTTCAGTGCTAACTTTACCCCCCTCAAGATGCACGCACTCGAAGCTCTCCTCAGTATGGAGAACATCGATATCTGTGCAGTGACAGAAACCTGGTTCAAGGCTCAAGAGAGCACCCCAGCACTACCAGGCTATACCTCATATCATGCTTTTCGGCCCCAAAACCCAGACCGAACCACAAAAGGAGGGGGAGTTTCCATATTTATCAAGGATATCCACACCTCCAGGTTAGTGGCATTGCACGAAGTATCGGAGACCATCCATGTGCAACTAGCAGTGGGCAAGACTGCTTTTCAGTTTATAGCATCCTACAGATCACCCTCTCAAAGTCAGGAATCCCATTCGGCTTTCCTGAAAACATTGGAGAACATGAAGATCTCTCCGAACACCATTATATTGGGCGACTTCAACTACCCAAACATTGACTGGAAGCACTAATCAAGCCCCAGCACCTTAGCCCAAAGATTCCTGGAAATTATAAACTCAAATGCTATGGAACAACTAGTCACCAGTCCCACAAGAAGGGACAACATACTAGACCTGATCATTACCAACATGGGGACTCTATGCTCCACACCAGAAGTATATCCCTCATTGGTAAGATCAGACCATAAATTAATTTCACTGGATGTCCACATCCCGACCCCAGCCCAGAAAACCACAGTGAAAAACTTCTCAAAAGCGAACTTCTCACTTCTCAAAACTGAAGTGGAATCCTTCAAGGCCCCAGGGCCAGTGGAAACTACAGCCCAAACTGCAGAATCCTATATAAATGCATTCTACGGACATCTCCAGGAATGCATGGATCATTCTATCCCAAACAAAACCAAGACCCAATCATCCAAAGGCAGGCGTCCAGTCTGGTGGACCCCTGCCATAAATAAACTGTACAACAGAAGGAGGAAGCTACTACATGATAGAGCAAAATCCCTAATAGGGAAGGCATCTCTGATCAGTACTAGCAAAAAATTACGATCCCTCATAAAATCCTCCAAGGCCAGCTTCGAGAGAAAAATTGCACAGGACACCAAAGACAATCATAAGGCTTTTTTCAGTTATGTTAGAAACCTGGGATGCAACTCCCAGACTTGTTCTGAGTTGATTCTAAACGACAAAAAATACACTGAACCCACAGACATCGCCAATATCCTGGCAGACAGGTTCAGTGCAAACTTCTCCACCCCTCCCCAAAGAGCAAGTATCTATCCCGGCAGAGGGCTGCCTCCCAAACATCTCAGATGCTCAGGTGAAGGCTGCCCTCTCCAAAGCAAAAACACTGCTTCCATGGGACCAGATGGCATCCCAGGTTGCATCCTACATGAACTACAAGAGGAACTAATCTCTCAAATAAAACAGCTATACAATCTCAGCCTCACTACAGGATATGTGCCCACAGAATGGCGTGCAGCAACAGTGGTCCCACTCCACAAAGGTGGAGCCTCTACGGACCCTGGAAACTATGGCCCCATAAGCCTGACTAGCTTAGTCTGCAAGGCTATGGAGAGGATCATCATGGAGCTCATAAACAAAGACATTGGGGACCTACAGACACTAGATCCTACCCAGTTCGGCTTTGTCAAGGGCAGATCCTGCCTTTTGAACCTGGTTGACTTCTTTGAAACAGTCACCAAAGCCATAGATGAAGGGAAGGTAGTCCACACAGCCTATCTGGACCTTGCAAAGGCATTTGACACAATACACCACTCGGGCATCATAGATAAGCTATCCAGCATAAATACAAACCCCTATGTCACAAGATGGGTCGCAAACTGGCTCAAAGACAGAACCCACAGAGTGAGAGTTGCTGGAGCCATGTCAGACTTGAAACCGGTCACAAGTGGTGTCCCACAGGGTTCTGTCCTGGGACCACTCTTGTTCGGTATATACTTTTCCGAGGTACAGGCAAACATGGGAGGACTATGGCTCACCAAGTTCGCAGACGACTGCAAACTGGGTGCCATAATCAACTCTCCAGCTGACACAAACATCCTTCAAAAAGGTCTCACAGAGACAGATAACTGGTGCCAGCGCCATGGTTTAAAGCTAAATGCCAAAAAATGTATAGTCATACCCTTTGGCAAAAACAATGTGCCCACAAATTACCACATAGGCGGAAACCCATTAAGTACAGAGAAAGTTATTAGGGACCTGGGGACTCAAGTTGATAGCAATCTCTCCTTTGAAAACCACATTGCCAAAGTGGTTAGAAAGACCTTCTACATAGCCCACCTCATCACGAAGGGTTTCACATCTAGATCAAGAGAGGTAATCGTGCCCCTTTATTCATCCCTCATCAGGCCCATCATAGAATACAATGCCTCTTTTGGGATGTACCTTACCTGACACCTGCAGCAATTAGAAAGACCCCAAAAGTATCTCACCAAGAGGATCAAGGGTCTCAAACAGATGCCATATGCTGCTCGGTTAAAAAACTCCAGCTCTACTCAGTTGCATACCGCCTACTTCAAGGCGATCTATGCCTGACATACAAAGCTATGTCAAATCCAGAATTAATGGACATGCTCCACCTCAGTAAATCTAAATCCCTTAGAGCCACACGCCGAGGGACTTGAACCTCAGCACAGAAATAAATAGAACTTGCTGGAGGGACAGGTTCATAACCCAGAGGCTCCCTTCGCTCTGGAATAGAATTCCAGTTCATGTAAGGCAGAGCACCTCACTGAATCTCTTCAAGAAGAATCTCGATAAGTGGATGGGGGATCGTAGGTTTGTCCCAGGGATTACTCCCGTGTCACTATTAGACAGAGGCACAGTAAACTAAACCTTAAAAAGGGCACAGTATACTCAAATCAAGGGGTGGCGTAAGCCAGACAGAATCGGGCTAGGCTTATAATTGCCCCAGGGCAGATAGCCTAGTATGAACTTATGAACCTATGAACCTATGAGAGCGGGTGATAGTGATTCTAGCTATAGGGGTTAGAAAAAAAGAAGTTATGTTCTTACCATAATGTTCCATGTGAGTTGTTCATCTCGCCTTTGTTCTTACACACGGGTTCGGAGCCGATCCCTCGGCTCCAAGTCGGCCACATTCCAAGCTCTGCGTCTAAGAAAAGCTCGAGGCACAGTCCCTATCCCATGATCCCCTGCTGCTAACCCTCAGATCTAGTTTGCAAAGAAACCAGGCAACAAAATATACCTGCCTACACATGCATGCGCACCAAAATTACCTATACACGTACATACCTAAAAGGTAATGATAGATACAGGCAGATATGTTATACCTGACTAACTACGCACGCATACATAGGCACAGATAGTCACAGAGAACCATGAGAAAGACAACCAGCCACGAGTCGTACCTGTTCCTCCAGAACACGGAGGGGGAAGGAGGGCAGGAGTGTAAGAACAAAGATGAGATGAACAACTCACATGGAACGTTATGGTAAGAACATAACTTCTTTATGTGAAGTTGTTCGATCTCGCCATTTGTTCTTACACACGGGTAGCATCCCCGGCACCCTAAACCCCGGGTGGCTCACGGGAGAACATTCCTGAGAACAGTGGAACCAAAGGAAGCCCTGTCCACTTTGTAATGAGTAATAAAGGTATGAGGCTTGGCCCAGGTAGCCGCAGCACAAATGGTATCTATAGGTAAACGAGTTGCATGTGCCAGAGAAGTAGAAACAGCCCTAGTAAAATGAGCTTTAACTTTGAGGGGAGTAGGCTGATTTGAAAATGAATAAACAAAGTTTATGTAGTCTGAAAGCCATTTGGATAGCGTGATTTTTGTAACTGCAAGTCCTTTCTTACTATCTGCATGAGACACAAATAGTTGGTCCGATTTTCTGAACTCTTTTGTTCTGTCCAGGTAAAATCTCAGTTGTCTATGTGCATCCAATTTGTGAAGCATGTATTCCATCTTATTGGTATGGTACCTGAAAAAGGTGGGAAGTTCTATGGACTGATTAAGATTCGATTCTGAGCAGACTTTTGGTAGAAAGGACGGATTAGTACGTAAGGTGACCCTGTCTGAATGAAATATCAGATATGATGGTTTCATTGACAGTGTCTGTAGCTCTGAAACTCTGCGGGCTGAAGTGATTGCCACCAGAAATAGAGTTTTTCAAGAAAGATATTTCAGCGGGCATGACGAAGCTGGCTCAAATGGTGATAGCATGAGTTGGGATAGCATCAGGTTTAAATTCCAAGGAAAAACTGGGCTTCGAATAGGTGGTCGGAGATAAGTTCCCTTCATGAAAGCCCTACAAAGTCTGTGCGACATAATTGTAGCGCCTCCTTCACCCACATGAAAATTAGATATGGCAGCCAGCTGTACCCTTATGGTGAATGTTGAAGCTCCCTGGTGAAAGAAGAGTAGATAAGAATTCTAGAATCTTGTGAATAGGAGCAACCAAGGGATCTAAACCTTGTTTGGAGACCCAACACACGAAACGTTTCCACTTGCTCTTATACAATTTTCTAGTGGAGGATTTGTGGGAAGAAATCAGAATATGTTGTACTGCTGGAGAGAAAAGATCTGATCTGGCTAAGCTGGGAAGCGGAGCAGCCATGCTGTCAATTTGAGGGAAGAGAGAGAGGGGTGAAGAACTCCTGACGAGTGGGTCAGTAGGTCTGGCACTGGGTCCAGAGTCCAGGTTTCCTCTATTTGGTGAGCTTGGAGGAAGGGGAACCAGATTTGTCGAGGCCAGAATGGTGCTATCATGATGATCATCCTTTCCAGACCTTTGGCTTTCTGTAGAAATTTTGGGATTAGTGGAACAGGAGGGAAGGCATATAGGAGACCCGGGGGCCAATCGTGTACAAGTGCATCCCTGGGGGTGCCCCCCAGAGGAGGAAGTAGGGTGAAATAGCTTCTGCATTTGGCATTCAAGGGGGATGCAAAAAGGTCGCAGCAAGGCTGGCCCCATCTGCGGAAAATCCTTTTCACTACTTGATTTTTGAGGGACCACTCGTGAGGCAGCAGGATGTCTCTGCTCAACCTGTCCGCTATTACATTGGACGTCCCCGGGATGTGCATTGCTAGGAGAAAGCGTCCGGTGGACACAGCCCATTGCCAGATCCTCAGGGCCTCTCTGCATAAAGGGTAAGACCTGGTTCCTCCTTGCTTGTTTATGTACCAGACCATTGACATGTTGTCTGTCTGAATTGCAACTGCTCCCGGAGGTAAGTAGTCGTGAAAGTGTTGCAACGCTAGGAACACTGCTCTTAACTCTAGGACACTGATGTGCAGTTTGTACTCCATTTCTGACCACTCCCCTTGAACTGTTCTCCCCTGAAAAAGTCCCCCCATCCTATCAGGGAAGCGTCTGTGGTCACTGTGGCTATGGGGGGAGGAAGAACAAACAGGCGGCCTATCATAAGTTCATGACTGATCATCCACCACGGAAGTTCTCGTTGGCAAGATTCCGTGAGTAGGATGTTGTGTGACAACGGTAGCTGTTGGTAAGACCACTGTGCGAAGAGTAGCCACTGGAGGATCCTCATGTGCATTCTCCCTAGGGGGACCGTGATAAGGGCTGCTGCCATCATACCTAAAACTTTCAAGACCTGTGCGGCTGGGGCTCTCTTGTTTTCTAGGAGAATAGAAATCTGTTCTCTCAGGGCTGAGACTCTTGTCTGGGGAAGTCTGATCAGGGATAAGGTAGTGTCTAATTCCGCTCCTATGAAAGATATATGCTGTGAGGGCAATAAGGCAGATTTTTCAAAGTTCAGAGTTATGCCTAAATGGGAACAGAGATTGATTGTATAGTCCCTGGCTTGCAATAGGTGATGCCTGGTGGTGACGGTTAGGAGCCAGTCGTCTAAGTATGGAAACACCCGGAATCCTAGTTGTCTCAGGTGGGACACCACTACTGACATGCACTTGGTGAACACCCTGGGGGCTGAGGTGAGGCCAAAGGGCAGAGCTCGAAACTGAAAATGACTGGCTCCCAGCTGGAAGCGCAGGTGATCTCTGGATGGCCTGGCCATTTTTATGTGGTAGTACGCATCCCTGAGACCTATAGAGCACATCCAATCATTCGTTTGAAGAAAAGGAAGGATCGATTGTAGCGTGACCATCCGGAATTTTTCCTTCTTCACGAAGGTATTGAGTTTGCTGAGGTCCAGTATTGGCCTCCAGTCCCCTGTTTTCTATGGAACTAAAAAGAACCTTGAGTAAGTTCCGGATCCTATTTGGTCTGCCGGGACTGGCTGGATGACTCTTTTTTCTAACAGCCTTTGTATTTCTATGGCTGCCTGATCCCTCAGATTGGGTGGAACATCTGGGAATCTTTTTTGGATGGGAGGATTGTTTAAGAAAGGGATGTTGTATCCTCTGGTTATTATGCTTTTTACCCAGGAATCTGAAGTGAGTTTTAGCCAGGCCTCTGGGTATAAAACCAAGCAACCCCCAACTGCCTCCAGAGCAGGACAGCCAGGCCTCCACTCAGGAGTGCTGGAAGGGCTTACCAGGGACGCCATCCCTGTCGCCCTGGTTCTGTGGACCCACTCTGCCACCTGGGCGGCATCTTCCATTCCTTCCCCCTCCTCTGCCTCTGGGGGAGGTTTCACTAGGTGTGGATTGGAAAGTTCCCTGAGTCTTCTGGAACCACATTTTTCCACCTCTTTGCCCTTTGGGGCATGGTCTAGAAGGGGCGGAAAAAGGGACCTCTACAGCAGACAGGGTCTTTCTTTCTTGCTCACACCTAGTGAGCGTCTCCTTCACTTTGGGCCCAAACAAGGAGGAGCCATCAAAAGGGGCATTAGTAAAGGAAGACTTAAAGGCTTCCGCAAAGGAGCATAGGCGCATCCAGGATTGTCACCTCAGAGCAATTGCTGAAGCTGCAGTCCTACTCGATCCTTCGGCTGCATATGAAATGAGCTGCATGGATGAGTTAACGATAGAGTTTAGGGTATTGAGCTGTGCTGTCACATTGTCTGAGACAGCAGCATCTATGGTACCCCTGTAGAGTATCTCCCAATTCTTTGAGGAGATCTCTCTGAAGACGGGTAAAATGAGTGAGATAGTTCAGCGATCGCATGGAAAAAGTCGCTGAACTAAAAATGTGCTTCCCATACCTGTCCATCGTCCTGGAGTCTTTGTTAGGAAATGAACAGAGGAAGATGCCTCAGACATTTCTTTCTTGGTGGCCACCGCCACCACCATAGCGTCAGCTGGGACTCCCTTGGTGAAGTACGCCTTATCCTGGGGGGCAGTGATGTACTTATTGTGCCTCCGAGGGACTGGTTCCAATGTTTCAGGGGACTCCCACACCCTTCGAGCTATTAAATCCATTAACTCGTCAAAGGGCGGAGTTACCCAGGAGGTGGAGGGTTGAGCCCCAAAAGCCTTCAGTAACACCGACTCGTCCTCAGTAGGGGCAAGGGACTGCCAGTCACCCCTCTGTTTGAGAATTTCAAGGATGTCGGCGAACGAGACCTCCTCCGAGGAGGACCGTGGGGACCCCTCTGACTCATCCAAGTCGGTATCCGATGTCAACGATTCCTGTGGGAAATCAATGTGCCTCCTCTTGCACAACCTCTTCCTCGGGACATCATCAGAGGGGACATCTGGTGAAGCTTCTGAGGAGCAGAGTTCACCCTGTAGGGTTGACTGAGGCTTTGGGTCTCTACGCTTGGCGGGAACCAGTGGTGCAGAGACTGAACATGGACCTTTCAGGGAGGGAGAAGAAGAATCTAATGATGTGAAATTCCTACCAGACAAGACCTTCCTCATGGCTTCGAAGGCACTGGAGCCCCGAACCGAGGGTTCCCCCGGTTCCGAAGAAGATGGTAGTCTCCCTGGGCCCGGAACCACGGGCTTCGATCCTGAGGATGGAGCCAAACTAATCTGTGCCGTGGCACCGAGGGGAAGAGTCGGAACCGAAACTTCGATTCGACTCTCCCCCCCCCCCAGAACTGAGGAGAGATTGTCGACTCCGAGACCCCCACCAAGGGTGTCGAGGTCAGTGGTGCCGAAAGCACTAAAGAAGGCTTCAGCCCCGGGGGATCAATGATCATCAGATCCTCGACTCCCGGCTCCGATGACTCGACGGGTCTTGAAGGAGGATCAACAGATGAGATGGGAAGGGCCTCAAGCTTCGAAACCAACTGGGACGAAACCGCAATCAGTTTGGATAAGGCCGTGTTCTCCATCAGTTTCTGCACCACTCGATCCACATCGGTGTCAGACAGTCTGGAGGAACGGGTCGAAGGGGCCGAAGAGGTCACCGAGCGAAGGATCGATGAAGGGAGTACCTCTGACACTGGCTCCAAGACCTGGACTTCGACTCGAGGCAGAATCTCAGTGCTCGGCTCCAAGGTCTGTGGAGCCAGCAACCGAATCTTAGAAGAGGTACTCAGAGCCGATGACCTGGGCTCCGATACCTTCGAAGACTTCGACCCCTTCGAAGACTTCGATGACTGGTCCGCCTTTTCCAATGCCTCCTGAAACTCCGGCTTCAGGAGACCTCTCTCTACCAGTTTACTGCGTCTCTCCATCATCACTCTGCCACTAAACGAGTGGCAGATGGAGCAATCCTCCTGAAGATGGAGAGGGCCCAAACAGTAAACGCAGGAAACATGGTTATCAGTTATGGACATTTTCTGTCCACACTGGCAGCGTTTAAAGCCAGATTTGGCTTTTTCCGACATTTTTATCCAAAATAGCAATACAACTATATGGATAAAATATACAAAAACTAGCACTTACACACACTATAATAACTTTAGTTAACTGGTGAAAAAAAAGGAATTATCAGTACAAAATTCTGACAGAAAAAAGGAAAAATGGCCGAAGGCCTAGGAGCAGACGCTCCCACAATAATCTAACACTAATTAAAACAAGACACACACCTAACACTACACTAATACTAATAAAATGTAATCCTAATAATAAAATTCAACAATTCTAACTATTTTAGAAGCTATATATATATATATATATATATATATATATATATATATATATAGATATATGTATGAAAAATATGAAAGATACTGGCCCGAGCTCTCACTCGACGAGACCTGTTGCAGCGGCAAACTAGATCTAAGGGTTAGCAGCAGGGGATCATGGGATAGGGACTGTGCCTCGAGCTTCTCTTAGACACAGAGCTTGGAATGTGGCCGACTCAGAGCCGAGGGATCGGCTCCGAACCCGTGTGTAAGAACAAACGGCGAGATCAAACAACTTCACATGGTTTATTTCGGGTCTATATTAGACAAACGAAAGTACACCTTAGCGAACGCTCACATGAGTGAAAATTGCGGAACTCGAAACCGCGACTGTGGTACAGTGAAGATGGGAATATATGCTCTTTCCTCATTGTAGTGCGATCTTGGAGTTGGAATATATATTTAGGGGGGGTGGGGGGTGCAACCCCCCACAATAGCAGTTTTGAGTTCTGGGATTTTTGCTCATATGAGCAGTCGCTAAGATGAACTTTTGTTCATCTAATATAGACCCTTTATTTCTCTATAGTGTGCCAAGCTTTTTGTTGATGTTTTTGATACTCTTGTTGATCTGCAGGTCGAATTTGAGATTATCTACTATTACCCTTCCGCAGTGGTGGTGCTGCGGTAACGTTGTCGCCTCACAGTAAGACGCTGTCTGGTTCGATTCTCAGCTAGAGCGTCTTCTGCGTGGAGACGTGTGAATGGGCGTACCTTCATTGAAGATTGTGCGTCAGGGCTGGTAACTCGGCACGTAAAAATTAACTACTAATCATTAGCGGACTGGAGTTCCGTTGTGGCAACCCCTAACCGGGAAAAGCCGAAAGACACAACAACAACAACAATCTACTATTACGCCTAAGAGCTTGGTTTGGATATCTGGCGAAATAGAGGTACCATTGTTTGATGTTATAGTAAAGGAAATTGGGGTGGACCTACAAGTGGGGGTAAAGAGTAACAGTTTGGTCTTATTGGGTTTCAACAGAGGACAGTGATTAGCGAGCCACTTTTCAACTGTGTTGAATGTACTCTGGGTTAGGGTTTGCAGGGCTGTTGGGGAAGAGGCTGAGCAGATCAGAGTGGAGTCGTCTGCATACTGGATGCAGGATGCATCTGGAATGGCATTGTGTAGGTTATTGATTTAGATGGAAAAGAGCAGAGGACCTAAAATGGAGCCCTGAGGAACTCCAAGAGTGAGAGGTAACAGAGTGGATAGTTTGCCCTGCCAAAGTACTGCTTGTTGTCTGTCATTCAGATAGGATTGGAGCCACTGTATAGTGTAGTTGTCCAGGGAAATAGATTTCAGAGAGTGGATGAGTAACTGGTGATTGACCATATCAAAGTCCTTTGAAAGGTCTAGGACGAGGGCTGATGACAGCAAGTTATTATTTCTGTTTAGATTTATGGCATTAGTGAAGGAAAGGAGAGCTGAGGTGGTGCTATGATGTGGCCTAAAGCCATACTGAGAGACAGCCAGTATTTGGTTCTGAATGAGATGGTTCATAATTTGTTTGCGGACGCACTTTTCCATTATTTTGGCCAGTGGTGAAAGAATGGCGATAGGTCTATAACTGGATAATTCTGTGGAACTTCCACCTTTGTGGAGTGGGATAACATGGGATATTTTCCAGATTGGGGGGATAGAACCAACAGTTAGGGACCTGTTGATCAGGATAGATATGGGAAATGCTACGACATCAGCAGCTATCTTTAAGAATTCTGCTGGGAGCAGGTCAGCAGATAGGGTGGTGGGTTTCAATTTTTTGATTGGTGATCGAATTAGAATGGTAGAGACAGGCGGGACGTTGAAGAGGGGATGAGTAGTGGGTGTGTTAGTGGAGGAGCTAGTCAAGGATGCATTAGTTGTGGAGTTAGAGTGTATGGGATTGAGTTGGTTAACGAGAGATTGGATTGTTTCAGTGAAGAAATTATTAAAGGCATTAGCTACATTCTCAGGTGGTTTTGGGGCGGAATTTGTTGGGGTTGGAGTGGTAGATTTACCTGGATGAAGAAGCTGGTTTATACCTGTCCAGAACTTTTTGGGATTGTTTTGGTGCTTTTGCTGCAGGTTTTGGTAGTGTTTTTTTTTTTTGTCTTGTTGAATGGATTTTTTTGTGTCATTCCTAAGTTGACGGTATTTTAGTTGGTTGGGAGGGGCTTTAGTTGCTCGCCAGATGGCCCAGGCCTTATTTCTGAGTTTGATTTTTAGTTTGGTTTCCTTAGTGAGCCATGGTGCTGTATTTGTTTTGGTCTTAATATTACGAGATGGGGCATGGGAGCCGTGGATGTTTAGGAATTTAGTATTAACATATACCACTGCCTCTTCCAGTGGTATGTTTTAGGATTGACCAGTTGACTGAGTTAAGTTCATCTTGGAAATTTACAGGATTGAAGTTTTTGGTATTTCTGACTGTTTTACATGTGGGCTGATGGGACAAACTACTTATCTATATCAAACAAAGCTCCTAATTAACACTCTTCAAGAAAAATCTTGATGACTGGATGGGAAATAGAAAATTCACCCCAGGGATCACCTCTGTGGCTCTGCTTGGCAGGGGCACATGAAAATAATTTTCTTGGGTGGCGAAAGCCGGGATACCTTTTTGGCTAGGCTTATATAGGCTCTAGGGCCAAAAGCCTAGTACCTACCTATGAACCTATGAACTACCAGACAGATGACAAGAAATGATGTCACTCTGCAAGTTATCCCAGCAGTAACATTTAGGACATTAATTTGAGAAGTCTCTTAGTGAGACAGAGCATTCTGTATTCTCTCTTGGACCTAACAACTAGAAGATCCATTTTTAAATATTTCTTGTGGTTTTTGGACTCTGATGTCACCATGAATATATATTTAGTATTTGTCTTGTTCTTTTATTATTCATTATTAAATATGTTTAAACCTTTCATTGTGGATGATCTCTGTGGAGACATGCAAGTTTTGAGAGTACTTGCATATTTATTTGGTGATACTGTGTGGGCCACTCCTGATAGCCCTGCTCTTGGTCAAACTACCATGTGTGTCAATATGAATATTACACAGTAAGATTGGAACCCGTGTCAATATTAATATTACACAGTAAGATTGGAACCCTTTGTTAAGGGCCTTAAAGTAGATAAGGAATGACTCGTGGCAGTAGTAACTACCTTATAGTCTGGGCAGAAGGGGGCATAGCTAGTAAACCTGTGCCAGTCTTTCTCAGGTCTGTGAGTGTGTAAATCAAACCTCAAAGACTGTGTGTGTGTGTCCATGAAGCACTGGGTGGACATAGAGGGTGCTGGAAGTCTTGGCTTGGTCACTCAGCTGAGATCCCAACTCTATAGCAGTGCCAGTAAAGACTCTTATTGGGGATCTAGAGAGAAAGGGAACAACCAGCCCCGGACTGACTGTGGTCTCTGTGTGCTCTTAAGGGAAATTGCACTTGATGCTGAGTGCTGCAACTGGAAATACTGTGTGTAAACCTGTCATCCTCTCAGTGAACCACTGCCAGTGATGAGGATTAAGGCTCCTTGATTACTGGTCCAATGGTGGGATGTCACAAATGGTAAAGCTGCAGAGAGAAGTATTAGAAAGTACTATAAGAAGACAGGATACCAATGATGGTAAACAAGGCTACACTAAGAGTAGAAGGATATTATTATAAAAAGAAGTTATGTACTTACCATAACTTTCCACCTGTGTTGTCCATTTTCATTCTTACTCAAATTATGGGTTCTGATCCGATCCCTCTGATTGACTCAGCCGTTGCTAAACCTTGTGGCAACCAAAAACTATCGAGCATCTCTCTTATCCACAATGCACCAACCCCAATTACCTATGATCTTGTTTGCTGCCTTAGTAGAAAGTAAAAGATGGAAATCATCATGGACAAGCTATATCTGGAGTTTATGTAAATAATAAGGGCACATAGGTCCTCTAAACACTCATTCTTCCAGAACCCTTAACAATGGGAGTTGGTGGGAGGTGGGAGAGGAGCTGAGGAAGAATGAAAATGGACAACACAGATGGAATGTTATGGTGAGTACATAACTTCTTTATCTGATGTCAATTTTCTTTCTGTCCTCAACTGATGGGACAGAGTCCCCAGCTACCTATTTTCCAGAGTGGACTCAAGGAAGGATATTCTTGAGCACTATAAAATCAAAAGATGCCCTTCTTCTGGAGACCAGATCTAATTTGTAATGAGTAATAAAGGTATGGGGAGCAGCCTAAGTAGCTGCCACACAAATATCATCTATGGACACTCTGGATTGAAAAAGTGAGGAAGTTGTCATGGATTTGGTGAAATGGGCTCAAACAGGTTTTGTCAGAGCAATGCCCAATTTATTATACACAAAGGAAATGCAGTTTGTTATCTATCTAGACATAATAACTTTGGTAACTTTTTATCTAGTGTTGGTTCTGCATATGAAACTAATAATTGGTCAAAATTTCTGATGTTTGTAGTCCTATGTAAGTAAAAACACAACTGTCTATGAACATCTAGTAAGTTTAACACGTATTATCCTTTGTTAGAAAATTTGGGAAAGAATACTGGCAAATTAATAGATTGATTTATATTGGATTCTGGCACCACCCTTGGAAAAATGATGGGTTGATGTGTAAGATAACTCTGTCTATGGAAAATGAAGTATGGAGATTTTGAGCACAATGCTTGAATCTCAGAAATTCTTCTGTCAGAGGTAATGGCTACTAAAAAAATGTTTTCCATATCTGAGTTCGCATTTAGCTGAGGGTTCAAAAGGAGATTGTGTAAGAGACTGCAGTACAAGGTTTAGGTCCCCAAGGGGGAGTAGGATCTCTAAAGGGAGGTCTTAACAGTAGACTGCCTTTCAAGAATGCTTTGCTCAATGCATGGGATACTACAGAAGAACCATTTATTCCAACATGAAAATTTGAAATCATTGCTAATTGCACTTTAACAGTATAACAACTCCTTCTTCAAAATTATGCACTATAAATTTCAAGATATTATGAATGGGGGCTGTAAAATAATCAATATTACATTTTTGAGCCTAAAAAACAATTCTCTTCTATTTGCTGGAGAATAGTTTCCTGGTGGAAGGTTTAAAGGAGACAAAAGAATATGACAGACAGGGGAAGAGAGCATAGAGGTTGTCTGGCTATTAATGGAACTGGAGGAACCAGGCAGCCAGTATGAGATTTACTATGTCTGGATGTATCATGCCTGTTGGGTGAGAAAGTAAGTCTGGAGTTGGATCCAGAAACTAATATGGTTGAATAACGTAAGGTCAAAGGAAGGGAAACCAAATTTGTCAAGGCCAATAAGGGGCAATGAGAATGACCTTGCTCCTCAACCTTGTAGCTTTCTGAAGAAATTTGGGAATTAGTGGAGTGGGAGGATACACATGAAGGAGACTGTGGAGCAATTGTGAAGTAGAGCGTCCCTCAGGGATTCCCTTTGTGTGGGGATTAGGGCAATGTAGCTACTGGATTTGTTCAGGGGGACACAAACAGATCATAGCAAAGCTGTCTCCATTGTCAGAAGATTGAGCTCACAATCTTTTCATTGAGGGACCATTCGTGAGGTAGAAAAATGCCCCTGTTCAATTTGTCTGCTATCACACTGGATGTCTCCAGAATGTGCGTTGCTAAAAGAAAATGGTTAGAAGAGCTCACCCACTGCCACACTGTGACTTCTCGACACAGTGGGTAGGATTTGGCTCCTCACTGTTTGTTGATGTACCAGATTACTGACATGTTCTCTGACTGTACTGCAGTTGTCCTCAAAGGGAGAGCACTCTGAAATGCTTGCAATGCTAACAGCATTGCTCTCATCTCTAGGACATTTATATGCAAATGGGCCTCCTTGAGGGACCAGGTGCCTTGGACTGCCTACCCCAGATAATGCCCCCCCAGCCTAGCTGGGGAACAGTCTGTGGTCACCATGGCATTGGGCTGAGGAGGAATGAATGGATGACCTTGTAGAACCTGTTTTGAATGAATCCACCACTTGAGATCTCTCCTGCAGATGTGAGTCATTCTTATCTTGTTAAGAACCAGGCTGATAAAGAATTGACCACTGAGCAGGTAACATCCACTATAGAATTATCATATAAAATCTGGCAAGTGGTGCTAACGTTATTGCTGTTGCCATTGATCCCAGAGCCTGAAGGACCAGGCAGGCTGAAATTGAGGTGCTGCAGATTATCTTTTTGACTTGGAATCTTATAGTCTGAACTCTCAGTAATGGTCGTTTTCGTATTGAGAATTGCTCCTATAAACTCTAAACTCTGAGTTGGTTGATATTTGTGGTAGTTTATGGTTATCCACAGAAGACAGCAAGTTTACAGAAGCTGGTCTCTTACACATATGAGTTGATGCCTAGTTGGAGTGGTAATGAGACAGTCATCTAAATATGGAAACATTCGGAATACTTGCAGTCTCAGGTGAGCTGCTACTATTGCCATGCACTTTGTAAGCACACTGGGGCACTGTGGTGACTCCAAAGGGTAGTACTCTGAATTGATTATGACTGGCTCCCAGCCAGAAGCATATGTACCTTCTGGGTCATCCGCTCATCTTTATATAATAGTATGCATCCTGAAGATCTATAGAACACATCCAGTCATCCTTGCCCAGAAAGGGGAGAATAGACTGAACTTTGACCATCCAAACTGTCTTGTATAGTTTGGAGAGATCCAAAAGTGTCATCCAGTCGCTTGTTTTCTTTGGCACCAAAAAGAAACTTGAGTAAGTTATGGATTCCATCTGGTCTGATGGGATTGCTTGGATGACCCTTTTTTTCCTAGCAACTTTTGTATTTGAATTGCTACTTGTTCCTTTGACTGCGTGGAACATCAGAAATTTTTCTTGAGATTGGAGGTGAAAGGGAAGGGTATTATATAGCCTCTGGAAATAATCTTCTGCACTCAAGTATCTATTGTTATATCTAGCCAGCCTCACTGGTTCAAGGATAATTGCCCCACAACTGTCACCAGAGGTGGACAATCAGGCCTCTTTTCAGGAGCGTTAGTAGGGTTTGTCAAAGAAAGATTCTCTGGAACCCTAGTTCTGTGGACCACCTCTGCCACTGGAGTGTCTTCGTCCATTACAGTTCCCTCCCCTGCCACTGGGGAAACCTCCTCCACGTGTCTTGAAAAGGACCCTGAGACTTTTTGAACCACATTTTTCGACCACCTCATTGATTCCTGGAAAAGGTTCATTGAGGAGTCAAAAAATGCACATCCATGGCAGACAGGGTCTTCCCATCTTCTTCACACCTGGACAGAGTGTCTTTTACTTTGGGGCCAAATAAAGATGTTCCATCAAATGGAGCATTGACAAAAGAAGATTTGAAAGGCTCTGTAAACTTACAGAGGTCCATCCAGGAGTGTCTCTTTATGCAAGTACTTGAACTCGCTGTCCTTAAGGTTCCTTCCATTACATGTGAGATCAACCTCATGGATGAATTGGATATGGACTGTAGGGTCATCAGCTGGGATATAACAGATGCCTGAACTTCATCGGAAACAGCAGCCGAGGGGGTATTTGATAACTCCTTGATCAAATCCCTCTGTAGCCTAGTAAAGTGTGTTAAATAGTTCAGAGATCTGAAAGCAAAGGTTGCTGAAGCATAGACACACTTCCCAAATCTGTCTATTGCCCGTGACTCCCTGTTTGGGGATGGACAGTGGAACTTTCCTTGGCTAGTTCCTTCTTGGTAGCCACTGCAATGACCATGGCATTAACAGGAACTCCCTTTCCCCAAAACTGCCTATCCACAGGTGGTGCCATTATCCAATCTGGTCTGCGAAAGATGGACTCTGTGGTGTCGGGGTCCTTCCACACCTGCAGTGAGATCAAATCAATGAGCTCATAGGCAGGTGGAATTACCCAGGAGGTAGAGGGTCCAGTATCAAAAGGCTCCAGGAGAACAGATTCCTCAGATGGAGGGTTGCTGGATGTCCATCCACTTCTTTTCTTAAGGATTTCTAGGATGTCCCCAAAGGAGCCATCTTTAGTAGGTGATCATGAGGACCACTTGCCTTCATCAAAATCTGTCTCTTCTGTAATGGACTCCTCCAGGGAGTCTAAGTGTTTCCTCTTGCACGTCGTCTTCTTAGCGAATTCCTCAGTGGGGTGCTCTGGGGTGGTATCAGAAGAGAAAATTATAATTCTCTGGCCAGAAGCCTGGGGTTTTGGTACTGGCTGTCCCTGTGGAAGGAGATGGTCAGGCTTTGAGTGCTGAAACATCATGGTAGAGGACCTGAGGGGGATGGGTCCATCAGAACTCTTCGCAGTCTTGAAGGCAGAGTGGATCGGAGAGAGAGAGAGGATGTTGTATACAAGAAGAAAAGCTTCTGAATGGTAGACCTCCCGTGCTCCAAGGGCAAAACCTCTGAAGTGAAAGCTGGAGCCGAGCTGTCCAGTGCCAAGGCTCCGAGGTGCAGAGATGGCTCCGAAAGCTTCAGAGTTGAATGCGACACCTCGGATCCAACAGCCAGACTACAGCTCTGCCAGCTCTCCAGATCCAAAGGGGATCAGAGCCCTCAGAGAAATCTCTGATCCGAGGATAAAGTTATCCTTGGATCCCAGCCAGATGAATCTGCATGACTCAGATCCACAAACTCTGAAGCAAGAGGAGTCACAGGAAGAATCTGTAAAGAGGGAATAGTAGACAAAGATCTCCTGACCCAGAGGGGTAGGATTTGAAGGAACACTAATCTGGCCCTGTGCCAAGAGATACTTCTTCACCAGTCTCTCCACTTCATCTTCTGTAAGGTTTCTGGAAGAATTATTGGAATATATGGATGGAGACCTGGGTCTTTCTAAAAATGAGGAAGGCATCCTGTCAGGTACCAGATCCAGTAATGGAGAGTATCTTGTTCTGGGAAGTAACTTGGTGGCCTGAAAGTCAGGTTTGGATTGATTTTGGATCCAACAAAATCAGATTAGACAGCGTTGTATTCATCAGATCTGACTTAGGAGGTGCTGCATCTGATACTCTTTTCTTAGCAGGATCTTGAATTTTTGACTTTATTTGATCTGGGGTTGAGACCAGGTCCTTATGAGACCTCTTTCTTGAGCAGTCCGAAGCTGAGGAGGAAGAAGAAGGCTTCAGAGAAACTTTTTGTAGTTTTTGTCATTTCAGTCTTAGAGGAAGAACCCTCTGATATAGTGTCTCCAAATGAAGGACGAAGACATTTCATTCTACTAATGCATGAGGATTAAAGCCATGGCATATAGAGCAGTCCTCTTGTAAACGGATAGGACCTAAACAATAGACAGATAATGTGTGGCCATCGGAAAGTGGCAGTTTGTGCCAACACTTCAAACATTTTTTAAATCCTGCTGGTTTATCTGCCATCACCAACAAAATAACCATTAACACTATAACAAAACAGTGAAGAAAAGTTTTTTTTTTTTATTTTTAGACTGGGAAAAAAGAGAAAAGGGATGGAAACACCAACAATGGTAAATAAGCTGCAACAGTGTCGTAGAGGGGAAGAAGATACCAACAATTGTATCTAAGAGGTACGAAAAATGTATAATAGAAAAAAAGTGTTAGAAATTGCAAGAAACAAGAAATTTATAAATGAGAGTAAGGGACAGTAACAGAAAAATATTTTAAGTAAGGAAAACAAAAAATATAACACTTATCTGAAGAATGCTTGAGGGAGATGGAAGACCACATCTTTTCATCGAAGCGGCAAAAACGATCTGAGGCAATTGGGGTTGGTGCATTGTGGGTAAGGGAGAAGCTCTAATGTTTTTGGTTGCCATCATCTTTAGCAATGGCTGAGTCAGATCCGAGGGATTGGATACAAACCCATCAGTTGAGGACAGAATGAAAATTTACAACATCAGAGCTATAGATTTAATAGATTAAAGGAATGAAGAAACAAGAAATGTATAACTACTATAAAGATTATAGAAAAAGTAGATAACTCACAAAAAAAGTCTTACTCGAGAGTATCATGACTTGCATTCAAAAGCTATAGCAACAAATGAGATCTGAGGTATGTAAGGTGGCTAGGGCATTATGGGCAAAGATAGGAGTTCAAGAGTTTCAGTGTTCTACAATCTGGAAGAAGCAGCCGAGTCGGCTCCAAGGACTGGATCTGAACCCAACAGTTGAGGAATACATGAAAATGACGGCTCTATATTACGTCGAACTCACAGGATTTCGAACGTTGCAATATCGAATCATAAAGTTCGAAATCCAATTATGATGAAAACACAGAATAGCAATTTTTTTCCCAGGGGAAAAAATCGCTGTTCCATGACAAAAAAAAAAAAAATACACTTTAAACTAAACTAAACTCCTGTGAGTTCGACGTTGTAATATAAATCCAAAAATGACAACATCAGATTCCTCTTTTCCCATCTTTTGCACATTGGGACAGGGTGTCACTTCTATTTATTAATTCCATAATGATCCTTTCCAAAACCTTACAGCTTTATGGGTCTATAGTTATCGGAGTCCCTTGATGCCACACCTTTGTGCACAGGGATGACTGTTCCTGTTCTCCATTTGTCTGGCACAAAGCCTGTTTGCAGGCTAATACTGAATTGCCTCTGTAGGGGGTTTGACAACTCCTGTTTCAGGCTGAACAGTAGGCATCCTAGTATATAGTCCAGCCCCATAGAAGCAGTGTTCTTGGCCTTGGATAGTACTTTGAAGACTTGTTCATGGGAATGGAGGTGGGTGCTGGTATGTGATCTGGGAATGCTGTGGAGGGTGAAGTTAGAGCTAAATTTATCCACCAGTAGACTATGTCCCCTGGTCATGAGTATATGATACTTAATATTAGCTTTGCACAGTGTCAGTCATTGTTTCAGAGGATTCTAACATAGTTAAAGAAGGTGCTGTGGTTGTCTTTAGCCTGGGTGGCTATTTTTATGACATATCTATCTTTGGCTGATTTCAGCAGCAATTGGAGTTCCATGTTAATTTTAGCAAGAGTGTTTTTTGGTAATTAGAGATTTACATTTATTTTTACACGCAATGAGCTTTTTTCTTTCATATTAGAACCTGTTTGTATTTGGGTTCCACCATAGGTGTTCATTTTTAAATTTGGCATTGTATTTACTTAGGAGGGGGGACAGGTGCATCTATGCAGCTATTTACATATGCACATAATTTAGCAGTAAAGGACTCTGCATAAGCAGACTGAACATCAGGTAGGAAGGAAATGCTGAATTTAGCCAGGTCATCACTCAGTTTTAGATTAGCTTAAGTATAACCTTTGAATATAGACTTATTAGGGATACTTCCGACTAGAAACACAAGGAGAGATAACATTCTGGACTTGGTTCTCACCAACATGGGCGACTGCTGCACCACTCTCATAATAAGTTCTTCCCTGGTGAAATCAGACCATCGGTCTGTTTCATTTGAAGTTTGTATCCCGCCCACCCACCCCAGGCTAAAAACCTTCTTGAAAGCGGACTACAACCTTCTAAGGGAGAGTATCATTAGTTTCACACCACCACCACCCTCAGAGGATGCAGACAACTATGCTGAATAGTACACCAAATGCAGTATACAAGCACCTGTACAACTGCATGGACTCAGCCATACCCAACAAAACTAAAACCTGCCCCTCAAGAAAATACAAACCTATCTGTTGGACATCCTGTATCAACAGGCTTTACAACAAAAAGAAGAACATGTCCAAGGGTAAAAAGGCACACATTTTCAATTGGATAAACTCCCTTCTTAGCCTCAATAAGCAAATTAGATCACTAGTGAAAAGCTCCAAAGCTAATTATGAATCAAAACTAGCCTCTAAAACAAAGGGAAACCACAAAGCCTTCTTCAGTTAAGTCAGGAACCTCCATGGCAAAGCCCAAGTTTGTTCCGAATTAGTACTTAACGATACCATTTACACTGATCATGCTGACTTAGACAACCTACTAGCAGATAGGTTCTATGCAAACTTCAACCCCCTGTCCCCCCAAAAGGTCCATTTGACATCCCAGATACTTGTCCCGCACCTCACATCTCCATAGATCAAGTGTTAAAGGCCCTATCTGAGGCAAAGAACACAGCTTCCATGGGACCTGATAGTATTGCAGGCTGTATTCTGCACCATCTCTAGCAAGAACTAGCTTCACCATTGAGCATCCTATTCAACCACAGCCTAAGCACAGGCTTCCATCCAGCAGAGTGGAGAATTGCCATTGTCATCCCCTTGCACAAAGATGGTGCCACTACTGACCTTGGAAACTATCGCCCCCATCAGCTTGACAAATCTGATCTGTAAAGCCATGGAGCGTATTATTATGGACCTCATAAACAAGGACATAGGCAATCTCCAAGCACTTGACCCCACCCAGTTCAGATTCATGAAGGGCAGATCTTCCCTGTTGAACCTGATTTACTTTTCTGAGACTGTCATCAAGTCCCTGGATGAGGGAAAGTCAGTACACAGGGCTTACCTTGACTTGACCAAAGCCTTTGACACAATCCCCAACACAGGCATCATCGAAAATCTAACACAATTTGGTGTATGTCCATATCTCTTCAGGTCGGTGGCAAACTGGCTCACCGATAGGACCCAGAATGCAAAATAGGTGCCTCCACCTCTGACAGCAGACCTGTCACTAGTGGTGTTCCCCAGGGATCTGTCCTGGGACCCCTACTGTTTGGCATCTTCTTCTCAGAGGTCCAGGCAAAGACAAAAGGCCTGTGGTTGACCAAGGTTGCGGATGACTGTAAGTTGGGTGCTGTCATTGACTCCCCAAATGATGCTAACATACTACAAGAGGGTCTCACAGCAACAAATGACTGGTGCCAAAGTCATGGCCTTAAGTTAAATGCAAACAAAATGTATGATCATACCATTCAGCAAAAACATGGTCCCTACTGGTTACCACATCAAAGGCAACCCCCTAGGCACACAATCTGTGGTGAGAGACCTGGGTACACAGGTTGACAACAATCTCACATTCAACCATCATGTAGCGGCAATGGTCAGAAAAGGCTTTTATTTGGTTCATCTCATAAGTAAAGGGACTGCATCCAGAAAAAAGAAGGTTATTATTGGCCTAATGAGGGAGGTTAACACTCCTCCCTCATTAGGCCAATAATTGAGTACAACGCCCCATTTAGTATGTACCTCTCCAAATACCTGCACCAGCTGGAAAGGCTACAGAAATGCCTCACAAAGAGAATCCATGGCCTCCAACAACTGTTCTACATGGACAGGCTCAAATCACTATTGCTCCACTCGATATTGTACAGATTGATTAGAGATGATCCTTGTCTCGCCTACAAGGCAATCTCAGACCCTGCCCTACTAGAGATGCTTTGTATCCATAAGTCTAACTTCTCGCGCATTACCCGCTTGAAAGGCCTAAATCTAATATGTGACATTAACAAAACTTGCTGGACAGAGAGGTTTGTCTCTCAGAGGATGCCCCGTCTCTGGAATAGATTTCCTATACACGTCAGAGTACATTGCTGACCCTCTTCAAGTGCAACCTTAATAAGTGGATGGGAAACCACAAATTTATCTCAGGGGTTCCACCTGTGTTAGTCATTGACAGGGGCGACAGGTGGTGACTGAGGTTTCTTTTTTGGGGATAAACTCTTGGCTAGGCTTGTAAGGGTCCCAGGGCCATTAGCCTAGTAACCTCCTACGCTCCTAGAGCATTATTAATCAATAGTGTGGTTGCTTAGCATTGCTGAGCTCTGACTGAATGAGCACAAGGCTGTGCAAAAGCAAACAACTTATAATGACACAGAAATACAAAATCAATTCAAACAAGCCCACTGGCCAATAGCAAAACACCACAATTCAAGGATCAACTATCAATTGGAGGCCTAGAAATGTCTTCCTCCTCTACTCTCACTAGAGTTTAAACAAAGCAAATAATACAATAGATGGCAAAAATAAATACAGAGCTATTTCAATAATTCAGTAAGAAGTGTTGCTAGACTGCAGAAAGTCAAATCTGGTGTAAAACAGTGGTTGCTTAGTGTTGCTGAAGTCTGAATAACTCAAAGACAGAGCATTTCTTGCATCTACAGCCTTCCATCTGTAACTTCCTTCCAAGCACCCCTTTTATCTTCTCCCTAATTTATCTTCTTTCTCCAAATAACTCAAATCTCAGCTGAAGCATCAACTAGTAAGTGCATTCATGTAATCTATATATTAACCTAATTGTACAACTAAATAGCTCTATACTATTACATTTCATAATGCTCATTGTTATATTCTGTCATACTGAATACTTCTAAACTTCTTAGCTATCTCTTACTTCTTTGTTGTTTATCTATTTACTGTTTAAGCATTCCTAACTCTACTCATACCTCAAGGATTGTGCTGAATTATTTGCGGATAGTTAAATATTGAACAAATTATTTTATTATTTTTTGTTGATTGTCACTACTTACACAGATATATATATATATATATATATATATATATATATATATATATATATTTACACACACACACACACACACACACACACACACACACACACACACACACACACACACACTCTCTCTCTTAACATTCTAAGTCTGTTGTACCATACAGCTGTACTTGCTGTTTGCATTAGTTAAATATTTATCAGTTTATTTATAATGTCTTATCAAGCGTCTTTAAATTTTGATAGTATTCGTACAATGTGTTCCCTCTAATCACCCTCCACATAGCTCAAAATACTCAATAAATCTAGATAGCTGAAAATATAATATTTAGATTTGCCCAACTTGGTGATCTAAATTGACACAACTACACCCTATATGAAAAGGCACACTGGCTACCTATTACTAAGAGCGACACATTTCTACTAAGTAATCTGGTCTTCAAAATCTTAACACAGGTTTACTGCCCACCTCTCAAAACAATGCCCCAAGTCAGGGAATCAAACTATTTTCTTAGAAACAGCCAAGAAGACACTATTACCCCTCTCCAAACTACATTCAAACTTGCCACCTTCAAAATAGCCTTGTTTACAGTTTGAACTGCTATGTGGAATTCTTTACCTACTGACTTAAAAATTTCTGAAGCAGTAGCAATATTCAAAAAACATACTGGGCAATTTCTAGAAAATGAATCTCAGTGCACCTGTTCCATAACACTGGTTAATTGTCACAACATATTACAAGCATATTCCCCTTCTACATGAAAATACTGTATAAATAGTTTATAATCATATGTAAATAAACTGCTGCATATTTAGTATAAATGCATTTTTCTCTCTGCCTCAATGTAAAAAAAAAACATGCAACATATGCATTTACATAACAGTGTTCTCTATTTTTGCTGTACCTTTGCGCCACGGTCATGACTGAACATCTGTAGGCCAGCTCACCTACCTAGTTATCAAACTAAAATAAAATATTTCAATAAAAATGATATTATACAATATCGCACTTCTTGGTAAATAACTCTACCTATCTTATTCTGTTTTAAATTTTATTCTGTAACAAGGTCTTAATTGAAAAGAAACTTTAGTGGTTCAATTCACCTAACATAAATGTTGTTCTTCTTTCGGCTTTTCCCGGTTAGGGGTCACCACAGCGGAACTCAGGTCCGCTAATGATTAGCAGTAGATTATTACGGTGCCGAGATGCCAGCCCAACCTTCAATGAAGGCACGCCCATTCACGCATGTCTTTCGAACGTCACTTGACCGTGGGGAGGACATGCAGACTCCACACAGAAGGCACTCCAGCCGAGAATCGAACGGGAGGACCTCTTGCTGTGAGGCAACAACGCTACTGCTGCACCACCACAGCTTTCACCTAACATAAATAAACAAACCAAATATATAAAATCATCCAACAATTACACATTGAAATAGAAAGGTTCAATGGAATAAAACAATTTCACAAGCAATTTCTTAGGCAGATCTTCATAACAAAGAGCTTAATGATTGCAAATGCTACTTTTACTCAATTTCTGTTCATAATAAATGTAAGGTTAAAAAAAATCACAGCACACATCAATAATGATCAGGCTCATCATATCAAAAGGTCTCCTTTATTATCAACTCCTTATATGAATTAGGTAACAAGTGAAAAAAAAACAAAATTCTGTTCAACGGACCTTCTCTGCTCGTCTGAATTATATTGCTTAGTACCTGTATCAATGCTTTATAGGCTGTAGGCCAAGCTTCTGAAGTTGCAGGCTAGAATAATTCAACCAGACCTGTCATCAGGCTGACTGAGCCAATGGGGCAAATTAGAACCCCGCATCTAAGGGCCCCACTCTTTTCACTGCAATCTGCAGTCCAAAACCTTAACTGGAAAAAAAAAGGACTCTTTTACTTGAAACTACAATGTAATAAAATGTAACAAACATTGTGCTACACTCAAACTACTACACACTGATAACTGCAAATGCGATACTAGCAATTCATTAACAAATGCTGGTACTGCACTCTTGCATTATTGGGATCTGCTGATTACGACCCCTGACAGCTTCTGGAGAAAAGAGAAAAAAAAGGGTTCTTCACCTTGAAGAACAAAAGGGGAAAAAAACTCTTCTACCTTGAGACCACAGCATGCTTCTTGACAGAAATGTGACAAGACACTTGCTACAACTAAACTCGAAGTACTGTCCCATTTTTCCAATACATCCCTGATAGATTTTGCCTCATATTCCTGTCATAGAATTTTTGATTTTCTGGGGAATTACTGTGGATTATACTCAGTCAATAATGCTAGATTTTACAGTTTTGTACTTTGTATTGTTCAGAATATGCATGTTAATAAAAAATACTGTTATTCTATTAAATGTTCAATGAATTAAACAAATAGTTAAAAAGTATCCCTGATTTTGAACATTTGTTCACCATTATTTTTGCCTTTTGTCCAAACTTACTGAGTAAAGTTGTGAGGTATGCTACAAATGCAGTACTGGCATTCAGAAACAAATGCTGGTATCATACCTCTTAACAGTCCAGTACCTCTTAACAGTCCAGAACACAAAATGTCCAGATTTTTGCCACATACTTTGGACTGTTCCTCATAAAGTCTGTGGTTTTCTGGCAAATCTTTGAGGGTGGAATGGTTGTGGCTGGGTGATGAAAGAATTGTGGTTTGGGGTTCTCTAAACATGTCCCAAATTGGGCCACACAGTTGTTAAGGTTGATAGAATTTAAAGAAAAAACAATTCCAAAATGCACTGCTGATGTTAAACTCACTGGTAAAACAAGTCTACCAACACAACACATATCCACTATCACATTAGTTTACTTAAAGTAGAACTCCACCTATATGCCAAATTTTTATTTCCAAAACATTTTTTTCTTCCCTACAATTCAACACTACAAACATCACATACAGAAAAAAACATACATTATTCCATTTGGTTTAGATATGAATTAATTTCTGTTTGCCTTTCTTTTTTACATTTGCCCTGTACCTGCCTTCACCCAACCTAATCAAAGGGGGTTCTCTCTCTGGTTCCCAAGCTCTACAACTCTCATAGTCATCTTCCTATGAGTTTATCTAAGCTCTCAATTTCTGTACCTTCTCTCTAAGCTCTCAACAACTCCTACAGTTACCCTCACACAGCCCAACCTTGTAAATATTGTAAATAGCATTCTATTGTTGATGTGGGTATGTAAAGCGTATTTACATTTTCTTAAAAGGTTTATATTTAAACTGTTTCCACACCTAACACATATCTGTTTTCCTCAAATGAAACTGTATGATCCCTATCTTCAAGCTCAATGAATTTAACTATGCATGATATTGAATGCATTTATGAGTAACTATTCTACATAATATTATCTTTAATATTAACTATCAGTTGTATCTAAATTGTATAATGCATGCTGGAGCTTTTTTCCCCAGGCCTCCACTGAAAATGGGTCAATTCGGCCCAGTGGACTTCCCCGGTAATCAAACTGCAAATAAATAAATAAATCTGTTACATCACAAAGGCTACTAAGAATGGCAGAATAAATAGGTTAGATCACTTATTCTAACTATAGAGCAATTAAGGAAACAATGTCTCTTAAACAATGGCATTTAAATGTGCCTTACGAGTCACAGATTGTCAGCATCACACCTCAGATAAATTGTAGCCTGAAGTCTGAACAACCAAAGGCTTTCACATTTATTTATCTATTTGAAATCAGCTGTCTTTCTCTTTAATCAAACACTGAGTGCCACAAAGACAGACAATAGTTTAGTTTTACCCTTCTTATTTTCTATCAGAAGCCGTGGTGGCGTTGTTGCCTCACAGCAAGAGGTTCTCCTGTTCGATTCTCAGCTGGAGCGCCTTCTGTGTGGAGTCTGCATGTCCTCCCCATGGTCGAGTGGCATTCGAAAGACATGTGTAGAATGGGCGTGCCTTCGCTGAAGGTTGGGCATCGAGCTGGCACCTCGGCACCCATAAAAAAAATCTATTGCCAATCATTAGCGGACCAGATTTCTGCTGTGGCAACCCCTAACTGGGAAAAGCCGAAAGAAGAACATTTGATTTTGCATTTTTCTACACTGTATTTTCTTTAATAGTGCACATTTATTGGTGTTTTGTCACAACATTTTTGCACTGCATACAATGTTTTGTTGAGTCTGTGAGTTGGGAAAGCAGGAGTAACATCAAAGACTCTAATTCCAGATAAAATATTAAAATCTATGAATGTAACGTAAACCATCTCAGCCCAAGTAACACCTATTAATCACAGGGGTCAGATTTCTTATACTTCATTGCTGAACTACAGTTACTTTGAAAAGGTCAATTAACTCAGCTACATTTTCAAGCTTTTCAAACATTCCTTAAACTGCTGTAGCAGAAATGGCCAATAATGAAAATCAAAGGAAGCAAAGTAATTTAAAATGCTGACTGATGCAGACAGTCAAAAGCACTTTGAAGACAAATTCTGAACATTTTATCAAAGCAGATGTTTATCCCTTACATGCCCTTTATCTGCAGTAGGTCACAGGAATTAAACTGATGACTAATGAGGCACATATTCAAGGTGACTTTTGGTCATCTGCCTGTGACTGAAGATAATAGAATACTATATAAGTGATCCAATGAACTCTACTGTAGCCAGGACAGGGTGAGAGGGGCAAGTGCCCTAGGTGCTGGGGAGGGGGTGCTGTCAACCAATTCCTACCTCTCTTTAATGCAATAACAGCTTTTAAAAGCCAGTAGTGCATGTGCAGTCAAAACCTGAGAGCTGTAGCGCTCTGTATGTTGTTGGTCTTTTCGGCTTTTCCCGGTTAGGGGTCGCCACAGCGGAACTCCAGTCCGCTAATGATTGGCAGTAGATTTTTATGGTGCCGAGTTGCTAGCCCGATGCCCAACCTTCAGCGAAGGCACGCCCATTCACGCATGTCTTTCGGAGGCCACTCGACAGCGGGGAGGACATGCAGACACCACACAGAAGGCACTCCAGCCGAGAATCAAACAGGAGAACCTCTTGCTGTGAGGCAACAACACTACCGCTGTACCCCCTCGGCTTCTACTCTAAACTTTATTGATGTAGCAAGCAGTTTGCTATAGTTTAAAGTTAAAAAATATATATATTTTTTTAACTAAAACATGAGCACTGTAGCGCTGCATGCAGACAGGGTATAAACTATATGTAGCTAACAATTTGCTACAATTCAAAAGATTTTTTTTAAACTAAACATGAACATTGTAGCAGTTTGCTATAGTTTAAAATAATTTTTTGTTTATTTAGTAAAATCTGTTGAAGGAGGGTTGGGGGCAGGGCACAGAAATGGGACCTGAATAGTGGGGATAGGAAGGTGTACGTGTCATTCATCTGTCCACCTGATTGGTGTTCCAGTAGAAAGAATGCATTGTTTTTTTGTTTTTTTTTATCTCCAATGGTAGAGCTGTGGAGGGATGTGGATGTAACTGTAATAAGACAATTGGCTTATTACAGTGAAGTGCTTTTTATTTTATTTTATTTTATTTGTTTGTTTTTCAATGGTAGAGTTGAGGGGAATGGCTCTAACTGTAATAAGACGATCACTACAATGTAAACTGCTTTTCATTGCTTCACTTGAAGAGCTGAAGGGGTGTGGCAATGGCACTGGTTAATGGTACCAGTGCAGGGCACTGAGCCAGCTATGCCTCTGCCACTGAATGCAATATAAATACATATTTAACACAAACAAAACAAAGTCTAAAAGATACATTTATTTCAGAATAAGCAACAGATCAACAAAACAAGTGAAGTACTCGGTTTCACACAGCTACTGCTGGACCTTTCAACTGTCCCTGCTTTGGAGAATGTTCTTGTTTTCAGGCCTGACTTATCCCTGCAACAGGATATCCATATTTTTGGCAGTATGTCCTTATATTCAGGCATGATTTACCCATTCATACAATTTTCTGATCCCCGCTCATCACGTGATTTTTGAAGCTGTCATGCACACTGAAAATCCGCACTATGTAACCAACATACTAGTGACAACAATTTAATGAAAGGGGATATCTATCTTATATCTCCCTTTTTCTAAAGCAAAAGTTAATTACCTTCTGTGGTAGAATGTTTAAATACAGTTCATTAAATCTATATATTTTACACTTTCTTGGATAATGTGCTGACATTTAGCCATTATTTTTGTCATTTTGTGTTTTTTAAACGTGTTTCTGACGAGTATCCCACATTCCTACTGGAATGCATAATTTGGTAGTCAAATGTTATGTTATTTAGTTGTCTTAGGTTTTCAAGGGCATTTGCTCTTATTTTCAATATATGCAGGTTGAAAGGCCACCTTCACTCATATCACAGGTGAGCAGGAAAAAAGATAATAACCACTGTACTCTATCCGGAAGTTGAAAGTGAAATCACGAGACAACAAGGCATGTTAATGAATATAACATGATTTATAGTTACATTATTTTCTGTTTAAAGGTTCATAAAATGGTAAAAGGCTTAGGTTTTATGGATGCCTTTTGTTACATAAAAATGGTATTTCAGTAGTTAATTATTCAGTTTTTCAATTAAGTGTTTTCTTTATCATGTCTGAATGACAGGCTATGATAAAATATATTATAATTGGGATTTCATCAACTAAGTGACTATGCTTACCTTTGTACAATGTAGATGTTCACAGAAACTGAGGCCTCTGTTGCACACACCTGAAAATACTAAGCAATGAGTCAAGCTTCAAAAACATTTAAGCTGATACAAGACAAGGGTAACCCATACTGATAGAGGGCATAACTTACTAAGTGTAAACTCGAGGGAATGACTCCTGCAGTGAGGAAAGAAAAACTGTTCCACTTATTACTGCTGCATAGAATAATATATTCAGCACAAAAGAACTTACATGTAAGAAATATCTGTTTATGATAGCCTGAGTCTCCAAAGGTTCCTATTTCAGACAGTGGTTCCCCTCCTGGGAACTGGAATGAAGTTGTGCCCCAGTGCAAGCATTGGAGCAGCTTTGAGAAGCATGGTATCTGAAAATGAAGCTCTTTATTTTCTCAAGCAGCTTCTAGTGAAACAAAGTCAAGCTGAATGTCTAAACTTCTACAGTATCTGTGATTCATTTTCATTTTAGCTGAGGTAATGCCTCTCAAGTTAGTATGCATTGTGAACACAAAGTGTGATGCAATCACCACCACAGGTAGCACTTACTTTCAAGTAGCTAACGAGCTCCTACTTTCTCCAGCCACAACGAATTATGCTTTTTGAACTTCTCTTCTTGAATTTTCTGTTTCCATTCTTCATCGTGGCTCTGCACAAAAGTTAAAAATGTGTAGTTATAGTTTACAAAGCCAACAAGATACCTTCTTTTTAATGAAGAAATGACAGTTGTGTAAATAAATGCATCATAACAGCAGATATTTGAAAAGACTACTGCTGGAGTAGCCATAAGCAATAGCAGATGTCCTGCCAAGAATAAGACCAGACAGCCAGCTTCCAAACGTTTAGGACTGCTTACAGAAACCCTAGCCACTAGTATGCAAAAGGGATGCAGAGCAAAACCAGTGTTTAGGGCACTAAAACTTCAGAGATTTCTTGCCTTATAAGATAAGAAGGCTGGAAATGTACAGTTTTGTACCTACCATAAATGTAGATGTCCGATAGATATGCAACTGCAGTCCTGACATATGGGTTGTCCTGCCTCAAAGTCTGGGTCCTTCTTCAGTGTTTCTTGCCCCAGATGCCAGGTGCCCTCCAAGGAAGGCTAAATTTAGAGAATGGATAAAAATTCCAGACATGCACAACAGTAATAAACAGATACACCATAACAGATATCCCCAGCTAATTGAAAAATTACAGAGGGGTAGGAGGGAGGGAAAACCTGACTGCAGTTGCATATCTGTCGGACATCTACATTTCTAACTGATAATGATAAGAACAGAAGGAATCAAAAATGCACATCAATCAAACAATAATACAAGCAATAAATTAATTAACAAACTTATTAAGCAATCAAGCTCTTAAAGTGATTGAATTCTCAAAATATTGGAGTTCCTAACCCACTGAAGGCTCTCCGAGCATGCCACATATCCAATGTGCTTAATATTTAAATAGCATTTTAAATCATTCAGTCTCCAGTGATTATTATAGAACTGCACATTAATTAGAGAGGTTTCTACAATTTATATTAGCAATACACAAGATAGTTAAATAGTGCTGACAAGTAAACAATACATTTCCGTATGTCAGTTTGAAACAAAGTGTTATTGCCTTGGCTTATTTCTAATTCAGTTGAGAACTGCTACAGTTCTTATTAATTCATCATGATTCCTTTAAAATTAATTTAAGAATTAATTTAAAAATTTTAAAATTAATTTAATTTAAATTTGATATAATTAAAAGAACATTGAAGAACATTAAACATTCCAATAACGTAGTTTTGATTAGTCCTTGTAGTGCATAGTAACAGTATGACATGCGCAACTAAAATAACAGTATATCATGCGCTGCTATTATGATACAAAAAATCTGAACAAATTAAATATGCAAAAATTATGGGAAGGTGTCTGATAAGGAACTAGTAAAATGAAATAACAAAACTGAAAATTTCATAAAAAAACAACAATAGAGGTCACTGTGGGAACAAAAAACACATTATTTCAGCAAATGACAGATGGAGCAAACTGACATATATAATCATGTCACCCAATGGTCAAACAATAGTCAATAAAATTAAAAATTTATTAATTTTGTATTATTCATCAGAATGAATAAATTAATAAATTCAATGATGAGTAAAAATACCACCTAGTACTAAGATATATATATATATATATATATATAAATAATGAGAGATAGAATGAATGTAATAAATATAATAAATATTAAAAGATAAAATGAGAAATGAATATAATAAATATGGTATTAATAATAACACATCTATAAATTAATATTCATAATACCATGTATACAACAATGACTATCAAATTTAATTCATTGAGTATAAATAACAAAATCTATTAAATATCAAAAAATAGTAGGTTGAATAATCAATAACTTCATAGTTTCCTGTTATTCAATACTGGTTTGATGGAAACAAACTGATTAATACCTAGACTAATGTGGGCTTTTAAAGTAAATATCCATTTGAGTTCAATATCAATATCAACATCTACATTTATGGTAGGTACAAAACTGTACTATGTCCTTCAAGAATGCAACTGCAGTCCTGACATATGGGTTGAATACCATAGCCAAGCTGGGGGTGGTAGGATCTAAGATAGGGATGGTGTAGCTAAAATGCCCTGCAGGACTGCAGAAGCAAAGCCTGCTCGGGATCTGGAATATAAAGGCAGGTTGTAATGTTTGGAAAATGTATGCATGGAGCTCCATGTAGCAGCTTCTAGAATGTCCTTTGTAGCCACCCCTCTTAGAAAGGCTGTGGAGGTGGCTGTAGCTCTGGTGGAGTGTGGTCTGATATTGGCTGGCACACCTTTTCCATCGAAAGAGTAGCAGAATCTGATGCAGTTTCCAATCCATTTTGAAATTGTTTTTTTTGGAAATTGCCTTTCCTTGTATTCCAGCAGCGTAAGCTACAAATAGTTGGTCAGACTTACTGTTGGCCTTCAAGTAGTAGCGCAATTGCCTGTGTATGTCCAAAGTGTGCAGAAGTTTTTCTCCTTTATTTTGAGGATTGGGAAAGAAAGTAGGCAGGTGAATAGCTTGATTTAGAGAAACCCTGGATATCACTTTTGGCATGAATGAAGGATTGGTTCTTAAAGAGACTCTGTCCTGATGGAAAATGAGAAATGGAGGTACTGCCATGAGGGCCATGTGAGACTCTTCTTGCTGAAGTAATTGCTAACAAGAAAACTGTTTTCCAGGAGAGAAATTGCAATTCTGAGGATGCTGCTGGCTCAAAAGGAGGTAGAGTTAATTTTTCCAAGACGAAGTTGAGGTCCCATGCAGGCACTGGTGGTTTTCTTGGAGGTTTGATATTCTTTATCCCTCTTAGAAACTGTCTTAGCAAAGGATGTGAAAACACAGGTGGATCACAGTTGTATTTTGCTGAAATTGCTGAAGCGTGTATTTTTATGGAAGAATATGAAAGGCCATTGTGAAGCATTTCTGCCAAGTATTCTAGTATCTGTGGGATGCTCATTACTGATGCATCCTGACCCTTGTTGGCATTCCAGATGGCGAATCTCTTCCATTTGGCTGAATAAGTTTTTCTGGTGGAAGGCCTGCGTGCAGTAAGATCTCTTGAACTTTTTGGAGAGAGATATGGGGAGAAGTCATGGAACCCTCCAAGCTGTCAGTTGCAATGTTTGCAGGTTGGGATGAACAGTCCTGTAATTGTGCTGAGTTATAAGCAGAGGCCATTGAGGCAGGAGCCATGGCTTGGTGCGAGTTATGCTCCTTAGTAATGGATACCAGTGCTGTCTTGGCCAGTCTGGAGCTATCAAAATGCCTTTCAGTTGTTCTGCTTTGATCTTCAGTAACACCTTGGTCATTAATGGTAGAGGTGGGAATGCATAGATTGTTAGAGAATTCCAGCTGAAGGAGAGAGCATCCATTCTCCAGGCTTGAGGATGGTGTGTCCTTGAGCAGAACTTCTTCAGATGAGGATTGAGGTGTGAGGCAAAGAGATCTAGGTCCGGCCTTCCCCATGCATGAGTTATTTGTGAAAAAATGTCAGGATGCAACATCCATTCGTGCGGGTCCATAATGTTTCTGCTTAGACTGTCCGCCAGAACATTGTTCTTGCCTGGGACAAACTGGGATTGCAACTGTATGTTCAGTTTCAGGGACTTTTCCCAAAGAGTCATTGTTAGTCTGCAGAGGGGGTAAGAATGGGTGCCTCCCTGTTTGTTTATGTACCACATAACAGTGGTGTTGTCTGTCTTTATTAGCAGATGACCTTGCTGAAGAAATTTTCTGAAGGCCTCGATTGCATGAATCACTGCCAACATCTCTTTTTGATTGATGTGCAGATGCAATTTCCGGGTGCCATTGCCCTTGAATGCATCTGCCCTCCATGCCCAACCATGATCTGAGGCGTCTGTTGTAATAGTTTGGCTTGCTTGAGGTTTGTTGAAAGACATGCCTTTGTTTAGCTGGCTTGCTTGTGCCCACCACAAAAATTCCTTTGTAGACATGGAATGAGTGGAATAATTGCTTCTAAGTTGTGGCTGTGTTGAGACCATAAACTTTTTAGGTACCATTGTAGTTTTCTCATGTGTAGTCTTGCCAGTGGAATCAGAAGAATGCAAGATGCCATGAAACCCAGGGCCTGCAGGATTTTCCTTGCAGTCATCTGGGTGTGCTTTGCTAGGCTTTTGAAGTAATCTGGTAATTGTTCTTGTTTTTCTTCTGTGAGGAAAGCCATTTGTGAGTTTGTGTCCAGTTTGGCTCCTAGAAAAATTATTTGTTGGGATGGCAGTAGCCTTGATTTTTGAATGTTGACTGTGTATCCCAAAGCCTGTAGTAAGTGAATGACATAGTCCAAGTTTCTTATCAAGGCTTGCTTGCTGTCCGCTTGTATAAGGCAGTCATCCAGGTAAGGGTATATTTGTATAGTCTGCAATGTGAAATTACTGATGCCAGGCATTTCGTGAATACTCTGGGCAGTAGATAAGCCAAAACAATGCTGAGAATTGATAATGCTCTGACCCTGCAAGAAATCTGAGGTATCTTCTGCAGCTGTGTCTGATTGGGACATGCAGGTATGCCTCCTTGAGGTCCAGAGTAACCAGCCAAGACCCCTTGCCCAGCATGGGAAGAAGTTGCTGTAATGTCAGCATTTTGAATTTTGGCAAAATGAGAAAAGTGTTTTGACAAGTCCAGTATAGGTCTCCATTGTTTTCTTTTCTTGGAACAAGGAACAGTCTTGAGTAGAATCCTGGCCTTGTTCCTGAGGAGGAACCTTTCTATTGCTTTGATTTGTAGCAGCTTTGAAACTTGTATGAGTGCCTCTGCCCTTTGATTTTGTGGCAGGTTTGGCATGCCTTGTCTTGTTGGTATGGAAGTGGAACCTGTAACCTTTGTCTATTATGTCCAAAATCCATTTGTCCTTTGTTTTTGAAAATAAAGATAATTTTCCACCTAAAGGTGCTTCTCTTTGAGCAAAGTCAAGTCATTGTGATTGTCCCTGAGAGCAGTAGAAGTCTCTGATTAGTTGGTTGCCATTCCTCTACCTCGAGCATGCCTGTTTTTCCCCTTTGGAACTTGTCAGTGTCTGAAGGACCCATTCTTCGGCCAATTCCTACTGAACCTTGGTGGCTGAACCTGGAGGAAATCTTTGACTGTTTGTACTGATTTAGCTTTTTCCTCAATTGATTTCAACACACCCTGTGCATTAGCACCAAATAGCGGTGCATCTAGAAGCTTTACTTTAACATGATCTGGCAATGTCTGTTCTTTCAACCAAGCATGTGTATGACAGCCCCTGTCATAGCTGCCCCATGAAGCTTCCAATGCATCATAACCACACTGAAGAAAATGATTGCTAACCTGCTGAGTATTATGAACCAAATCCTGCAAGGCCTTTCTATCTAAAGGCTCGAGGCTAACTTTTTCTGCAAATCATCCATCAAGAAATCCTGATACTGAAACATATGAAAAAGACAGTTAAGTGCCCTCATGGCAAGGGTGGATGAGGCAGGGACCTAGATTCCTGTCTGCCTTTGGGCCCCTAAGAAATAGTTTCTAGATCAACAGAGTGGGCCTTAAAGAGATGTTTATGAGTTTCAGGAACCCTGTAATATCTGTCTGGCTTGACAGGAGCAGGAGGAGAGAATCAGGAGAAGTACTGGAGTCTGAGAACACATCATCCAATACATCTAACACTGGCGGTATAGCTAAAGGCCTGTGCTGGGGTAACTTAAGGAAAGTCCGAAGCCTTTTCCTGGAGTCGGTGAAATCCTGGCCCTGCCACTGAAAATGCTCTCTCATGGAGTGGAGAATTTCCCCGAAAGAAATATCCTCAGGAGGAGAGGCAGAGGGAATGGATTCATCAGCATCAGAATCCTCATAGGCCGGGAAGGATTCTTCCTGGGAATCTGAAAGGCCTGACTCACCAGAGGCTTTATCTGAGGAAAGGGTATCTGCCTGCTCAACCCTAGGCCTTTTTGGCTGAGAACCTCTGTCTGGATGAGCCTGAGAGCCCCTGATTAAAGAAATTAGATCTGCAGCTAAAGTCATGATCTGTTTATCAGAAGTGGGACCCTGTGAAAAAGATTTAGGATGGTGGGACTTAGCCTGGCTGGCAGCCTTAGCACGTGTGTAGGCCTTGATGGACATAGACACAGCAGGCCTAGCTGCCCCACGTGCTGGAGTAACTTTGTCCACCGGTATGGTGTCAGGCAAATCTTGGGCTTCGGTTTCAGGAGGAAAATCAACAACCGGCACCGGGGTAGCTTCCGGGACCGAAGTGTGCGGTAAAGCGGTGTCGTCGGCCTGGAGCGGTTGAATTACCATCTCCGAAGAGACCGATGCACTCACGGTAGGCTTTAGCATGGTGTTGGTGGAAGTCGCGGGCCGCGAATGTCGGTCCCGGTCCTTCTGTTTTTTTGGAAATATGTGCTGTCGGTAGTTCCGATATAGGAGTAATTTTCCCAAAAGTCTTCAGCAAATTCTGCCCTAAGTGTGCTTATTGAAGCAAGCACAGGCAGCACAGGCCGAGGTCTGGGCCGAGGCAGGGAAGGCAGTAAGAATGGAAGTCCTTATGAGGTATTTGTTTACCACAAGACAAGCAATTATTAACTTTTGCAGTTTTATCTGACATCGGCTGAGGCAAGAAAAGGTTCCCCAATGGGGTACTTAGCTTTTTGATGACTTCGGTATCTGAAAACACAGGAGCTGGCCGACCGGCACTTGCGAACTGCTTCTGCTTCGGGCACCTCGCGGCAAGAAAGACTGAAGAAGATGGTGTCGACTGATGCTTTTATACCCCAGCTGCTCTGACATCGGGGAAGAGGCGACATCAGCCGACGCCGGACCCAGACTTTGGAATCCGGCCGACCAAAGGGCTGCCTGAGGCAGGACAACCCATATGTCAGGACTGCAGTTGCATTCTTGAAGGACATCCTGCCAGATAAGAACATAAAAAAAAAAAATCACATACTCTAGCAACAAATAACAAAAATGGGGGGAATGAGGGAGGGAGAAGGAACCTACTATAGAAGTGATCTATTTGGGCATTTACGTTTTTGATAAGCTTACTTATACAACTAAAAACTGTGGGAATTTCTCCCTTCTTTTCTTAAAGATCATTTGTCTCACCCCATTTTCTGTTCACAAATAAAAGCACATTTCAGGACTCCAGGAAATACAACTGCTATCTCTCTGGTCGTATAACTTAACCTCTTCATTCCTTTCTTCTGTATAGATACCTTTGTTCTAACACTGTTTTGACTGTGATTCTTTCAGCATATCAACTCTGATGTCACTCCATATTTAATGCATGTATATAGTGAGTGTTTTTTTTTTCAGTCACTCTAATTATAATGTCATTTATTTATTGCCTTTATGGCCTCAAGCCAACTATGATATTTACTTTGAATATAACATATGTATATATCGAAGTCTGTCATTCTTTCTGGATATATATATATATATATATATATATATATATTTACTGTCACAGGTCTACTTTGAGATTCAGTGAAATGAGTTTTCAGTAATTTGTGTTTTCAGCGATGTGGTCCGGGTGAAATGAAATTCAGTGACAGGAGATTCAATGAAACAAAGTAGACCCACTGTCACACATACACATATATTGTGTTTTCCCTGGGTTGAGACTGAAATGGGTCCAATGGGATTAGGGCTTTACCTCAGTTAAATTAAAAATAAAACAAAATAAATGATCTGTTGTTATTCAACCTTTTGTTTTTTATCAGTTTAACTCCACCCAGAGAAGGGGAATGCTTATTCTATGTTGTTACTTATCTGATGCTATTTGGCACACACCCCATGCAACAGCAAAGTTATCCTGCATCATATCTAAGTATTTAAATAATTTTAACTGAATTTCAGTTAAAAGCAAAACTATAACACAACATGTGTATGCATTTTTGATAACATAATATAGACCTAGGGACAATAAGAGTGAAGACGTTTTGTACTCACCATAGCATTCTATCTGTGCTGTTCATTTTCATTCTTCCTCAACAGTTGGGTTTGGATCCAATTTTGGCCTTTATTTTAGCTCAGGGCCACTAGCAAACTCTCAAGCCCCTCCCTTACCCATAATGTTCTATCCCCTTAGGGATTTGTTTGTTGTTTTACATAAGAAACATTATTATAATAATAATTCTGGTAGAACAAGCTAATATCTGGAGCTCAGTGTAAGGTACAGTGGTGTGCTTATAAGCTCTCACTCTTCCAGAAGAAATTAGTTAAAAAAGGAAGGGGGTTGGTGGGAAGGGTTTTGAGGAAGAATGAAAATGGACAACACAGATGGAATATTATGGTGAGTACATAAATTCTTTATCTGATGTTGTCAATTTTAATTCATTCCTCATCAGTTGGGACAGAGTCCCCAGCTACCTGAAATCCCAGGTGGACCCTAAGGAAGGATATTCCTGAACACAGTCAAGCCAAAATTTTTTCCCCACAAGACAAGATCCAATTTGTAATCAGTAATGAAGGTACGAGGATTAGCCCAAGTTACAGCTGCACATTTGTCATCCATGGAAGCCTAGATAAAAATAATGAAGATGTTGCCATGGATCTAGTTGAATGGGCTCTTAAAGGTTTTGGCAAGGACAGACCCAACTTGCTGTAGACAAATGACATAGAATCCATAAGCCATCTTGCCAGAGTTACCTTTGTAACTGGCTTACCCAATTTGGAATCCACAAAGGATATAAATAATTGAGCTGTTTTTCTAATGTCCTTTGTTCTATGGAAGTAGAAACGTAAATGTCTGTGAATGTCCAATAAGTATAAGATATATTCACCTTTATTAGTAAAATTTGGAAAGAAAACTGGCAGATTAATGGATTAATTGATATCTGATTCTGACAGCACCTTAGGAAGAAAGAAGGATTGATTCTTAATATCACCCTGTCCCTATGAAAAATAAAGTAGGGAGGTTTAGAAGACAATGCTTGGAGTTCTGACATCCTTCTAGCAGAAGTAATGGCTACTAAAAATATAGTTTTCCAGAACAGAAACTTTAGATCACATTTAGCTATGGATCAAATGGGGAATGGGTAAGAACTATAGTACTAAATTTACGTCCTATGGAGGAGATGGATCCATATAACAAGATTTCAAAAGAAGGGTACCTTTCAAAAGGGCCTTACAAAGTTGGTGAAGCCAGGGAGGAATTTTCAATTTCTATGTGAAAATTAGAGATGGCAGATAGCTGAGAGTTGAGAAGAAAGCTACTTTGTTGAAAACTGTTGCCAAAAATTCAAAACACTATGCACGGGAGCTAAATACGGGTCAGTATGTCTCTGATGTGCCCAAGAAACAAACCCTTTCCATTTACTTCTGTAAAGTTTTCTTGTGGAAGCTTTGTAAGAAGACAGAAGTATATGACTGACTGGGGAAGACAGCATATGCTGTCTGGCTATCAACAGAAATGGAGAAACCACATTGTCAGCTTTAGGTTTGAGATATCTGGGGGAAATCATGCCCATTGGGTAAGACTGGAGGTCTGGAATCAGATCCAGAATCCAAGGTTGGTAGATAAGATGAGGCCAAAGAAAGGGGAACCAAATCTGTAGAGGCCAGTAAGGTGCAATGAGCATGACAGCTCTTCAACTGGAAAGCTTTCCACAGAAATTTAGGGATCAAGGGAGTTGGACGATACACATGGAGGAGACTGGGCGGCCTGTCATGCAGTACAGCGTCTCTTAGTGATTCTCCCAGTGGGGGATTAGGGCAAAAAAGCTGCTTCACTTGTTATTTAGGGGAGATGCAAAGAGGTTGCAGCAAGGCTGGCCCTATTGATGAAAAATCATTTCTGCTACCTTCATGTTGAGAGACCACTCATCAGGTAGTAGAATGGACCTGCTCAATTTGTCTGCTATCACGTTGGATTATTCCCAGAATGTGCATTGCCATCAGAAATCAGTTGGATGAGATTGCCCATTGCCACACTCTTACAACTTCTCGACACAAGGGGTAAGACCTGGTTCCTCCTTGTTTGTTGATAAACCAAACCACTGACATATTGTAAGCCTGAATAAGAATTGTCCTGAAAGGGAGAGAGTCTTGGAAGGCCTGCAACACTAATAGCACAGCTCTCATTTCCAGGACACTGACATGCATGTTCGCCTTTGTGGAGGACCAAGTACCTTGGACTGTTTTTCCCAGGAAGTGCCCCCCCAAAAAAATCTGGGAAGCTTCTATGGCTACTATGGCCTTGAGCTGAGGGAGAATTAAAGGACGCCTTGCAGTACCTGGTCTGATTGAACCCACCACCAAAAGTATCTTTTGCATGCCTGAGTAATCTTTAACAGGACTGATATTTGCTGATAAAGAAAAGACCACTGCGTTGCTAACATTCATTGAAGAATTCTCATGTGAAATCTTGCTAAGGAAACTAGAACTGTAGCAGCAGGCACTGATCCTAAGGCTTGTAGAATCAAATGGGCTGAGATTGTGGAATTTTGAATTATTTTTCGTACCTAGAATCCAAGTCTGTACTCTTGAAAGAGGAAGAGAAACGGTTACTGACATTGTGTTGAAAATTGCTCCTATGAACTCCAATGTCTGAGATGGTTGTAACTGAGATTTGTTGTAATTTATGGTTATTCCTAGACAGGAGCAAGTCTGGAGTACCTGGTCTTGAGCTCTTACCAGTAGATGTCTGGTCAGGGTGGTAATGAGCCAGTCGTTCAAGTTTGGAATCCTTGCAGCCTCAAGCTGCTACTATTGCCATGCATTTGGTGAACACCCTGGGGGATGTGATGAGGCCAAAGGACAGTGTTCTGAACTGATAATGACTGTCTCCCAGCTGTAAGTGTAAATACTTTCTGGATTGTCTGTTCATTTTTGTGTATTAGTATGCATCGTGAAGGTCTATCGAGCACATCCAGTCATCCATGCACAAAAAGGGCAGAATGGACTGAACAGTGAGCATCCGGAACTTGGTTTGCTGAACTGATTTGTTCAGACTGCTGAGATCCAAAATTGGTCTCTCCTATTTTCTTTGGCACTAAAAAGAATCTTGAGTAAGTTCTGGATTCTATCTGGTTTGGTGGGACCTCTTGGATGACTCTTTCTAGCAGCTTTTGTATTTGTAGTGCTGCTGCTTTCCTCTGAGTGGATGGAACGTCGGAAATTTTGCAATCAGGTGGTGGTGGTAGGGAAAAAGGGATTACAAAACCTCTGGAAATCATCATTTGCACCCAATGTATCTTTTGTAATGTCAGGCTCTCTGGGGCAGGGATAAATGACCCCTGACTGCCTCCAGAGGAGGATAGTCTGGTCTCCTTTCAGGAGCACTGGTAGGGTCTGCTGTAGAAAGAATCTCTGGACCCCTAGTTCTGTGGGCCTCCTCTGCCATGTGGGTGACATCTTCCATTTGAGTTTCCCCCTCTGACCCTGGGGAACCATCTCCACATGGATCTTGTAAATGATCCTGGGACTTCATGAACCACATTTTCCTACCTCCTTGTTGACTCTTAGAAAAGGTCCTTTGAGGAGTCGAAAAATGTATGCCCACTGCAAAGAGGATCTTTCCATCTTACTTGTACTTGGAGAGTGTGTCCTTAACTTTAGGGCCAAACAAAGATCTTCTGTCAAAGGGAACAATGATGAAAGAAGATCTGAAGGGCTCTGCAAAGTCACATAACCACATCCAGGTATGCCTCCTAATAGAAATGCCTGAACCCACTGCCCTTGAGGTATCTTCAGCCACATGGGAGATGAGCCTCATGGATGAATTAGTAATCAACTGAAAGGTAGCCAAATGTGAGGTCACAGAAGCCTGAGCATCGGGAATAAGGTCCCCAAGAGGGAGTTTCAAAGTTCTTTAATCAGATCCCTCTGTAGTCCTGTGAACATGCCAAATAATTCAGCAATCTGAGTGTAAATGTCACTGAAGTATAAACACACTTTCCAAATCTGTCCAATGCCCTAGACTCCCTGTTAGGGGGATGGACAGAAGAGCTCTGCTCCGTGAGTTCTGTTTTGTTGGCTGCTGCCATGACCATGGCATTTACGGAAACTCCCTTGCTCCAAAATTCTCTTCCTGTAGGTGGTTCCAAAATCCAGTATGGTCTCTTTGGGATTAGCTCATCTGTCTCTGGTTCCTTCCAAACCTGCCTAGAGATGAAATCAATGAGCTTGTCAGTAGGCAGAGTCACCCAAAAGGTAGACTGGCCAAACCCAAAAACCTCCAGGAATACAGATTCCTAAAACAAAAAATTCTGTTAGGCAATAAATCTGGTGAGATCGAAGAGTAGTACAAAAACAGAAAAAAACTCTCCCAGAACCAAGACGTTCAAGCTGGCTTTATTACAAACAGTAGTAAAAACTTTCACGCAAAGGCTTCTTCAGCGTTTGAAAGTTTTTACTAGCATTTGTAATAAAGCCAACTTGAATGTCTTGGTTCTGGAAGAATAAAACAAGTAATCTCCGTGTTATCCCCGAAGTCTCAAAACAACCCACTAAACAAGTATAGTGGGTTAAAAAACAAAACAGTGTAAGAAACTTATGTGTGGAAGATTTTCAGTCCATATATCTCTAGTTAATCACTGTATATTAATCAGTTCAAACAATAGTAGTAGAAGTAGCGAACTTAAACTTGTCTTAAGTAAAAAAAAAAAAAAAAAAAAAATATATATATATATATATATATATATATATAATTGTACAGAATTCCTAAGTATTCAAAAGTAACCCAAGCAAAGGCAGGCATTCTGTTTCCAGTAGAAAATCTTTTATTAAGTACACAGACAAACGATCCAAGTAAAACAAAAATAGAGTAATAGTTTCCTCACAAGCTTTCTAAATATATATATATTTTTTATCAGGCAAAGGAGTGGTTTATTGTGTTGTAAAACAAAGTGTTATTGGTACATATGTTAAATTCACATCCCTTCCCCCATCAGTGTGACATTCGAGCTGGTCCTGCCCTACTTAGTAGCTGTCATAATAATATAACCCTTATGTACTTTAGATAAAATTTATAATGATGTGGTACCTCTTATTTAACCAGATTGATGGCTGGAAATATATCAACCTTAGTCCATTTGGCAGTCAACAAATATATATAAATATATACAAATATACTTTGCATGTAAAAAAATCAATTGTAAAAATCATATTCTATTTTCATAACCTATTGTTAACAAAGATTGCTTTCGTCCTTCTAGACTTCTTCAGGTCTGTGTACTAGAACCCTAAAAACTATCTATAAAAATATTATTGTATAATTAGTTGGTATTGTTATTACACATCATTTTGAATAAAGTGAAAAAAAGAGAACCAGAAAAAGAAAAAAATATAAGAAAAAATGTATGATGATGGAAACAAAATATACACTTAAATTACAACTGATTATATTCCTAAAAAACATAGACGTATTCTAGCACCACGATGACCAAAGAGACCAGTGATTGTATATATTTTATGGAATAAACTATATAAGTAAAAACTTTCAACTTACAAGGCTTCTTCAGGCGAATAACCAAAAAAACTATATTACAGCATTTATCTAGTAAAATAATTGAAACAATTAAAACCATGTGACATAAAAAAAAATCTAACATTTAAAGTGAAAGTCATCTAATTTTATTTCTTAAATCTTTTAAAACTGGATTCACTGTAAAAGTTTCATTAAGTCCTGGGGGGATATGTGCTCTAAAACAAGCTAGCCATCTAATTTCTTGTTTTCTGGTTTCATTCAATAAATCACCTCTCTAATACTCTCATTAATAGTTTGCACTTTAGTGTGTTTATATAAGGCATTAGTGTTTATACCCCTGCATATTTCACAGAGATGTTCACAAATACGCTCTTTTAACTTTCTGTTGGTCTTTCCAATATAGAAGTCATTGCATTTTCTGCATAATGCTATATATATATATATATATATATATATATATATATATATATATATACATTTACCATACGTATTAATAACAAAATCTTGATTATTAATAGGATGCTTGAAAGACTTAACAGTAAAAATATAACTGCAGAAATGACAAACATTAAATTTATATGTTCCTTCTCTAATACTAATAAGCTACTGATGCATTTTTCTTGTTCTTTGTAACATAATACATATTTTTTCAAGTTACTAAAGTGTTTGTATGTAAAAGAAAGATATTCTGTTGTAATATTCTTGAAACATGGTTATGTGTTGGACCATAAACTAATGTTTCTGAATAATTTATTTAACTTGTATTTGATATCATATGTTAAAATACATCTGAGTTTGACATAATGCTCAGATTCAGTTTTATCTATCGTAGTTTTATTTCCAGAGGACATATATCTTTCTCTAGTGATATTATTCCTAGTTAGTATTTCCTTTTCTGCGAATATTGGTTTTGCTATATTATTTCTATTAGACTGTACGTCTTTCTCAGTCTGTGTATTATCACATCTTATTATACCCTCTGTGTGAAATCTTTAACTAGATTATCTAACTGCACATTCATAATTTCAATTTAACTATTCAGTCTAGCTGTACACAGCAGTAGGTTGTTAACTATAGTCTTAAAAATATGAGGTGGGTGCATATCAGTTTTATGAAGACTGGTATTCTTCTTCATTTCCTTTTTATACAAAGCAGTTTCAATGTTTTCTGCAACTGTCTATGAGATTATATATAAAAAATTAATTTCTGAAAAGTGAATTGCATTTTTTAATCTAAGGAAATATGTTGAAGTGTTTAAATATATAGAATAAATTCTTCAAACTGTAACAAAGAACCATTCCAAATAAGAAATAAGTCATGACATGCAGAATAGAAAGTACAGTTGTGTAAGCAAACTTACCATAACAATACATGTTTGAATGATCACTGCTACAGTAGCCTAAGCTATATGGGTTATATCATGCAATGATATAACAGCTGGCCAGCTCCAAAGCTTCAGAGCCTCTTCCACATGCTAAAACTATTAGTTAGCTCAAGCTGACATGTTTGGGTGCCAAGCCTTTCACAGCTTTCATACCAACAGACAGAGGGAGGCTGAGCCCTGAAAGGACAATGTTAAGAACAACAAAAATAAAAGTCCACACCCTGGCAAAAACAACACTCCTAGAAATAAGGGACTGGAGGGAGGGAGCGTCTACTGCATCTGTGATCATTCAAACATTTACTGTTATGGTAAGTTTACTTACACAACTGTACTATGTTTTTCAAACTGATCCCTGTTGCAGTAGCCTAAGCTATATTGGTAGACTATCATATCTTACAATTTTTGGGAGGTGGAAGAAGAGTCAAGGACCCCCTGAAATATGGTCCTAGCAAAACCTGACTTAGACCTAGAGAAGGAATCAAGCTTATAGTGATTTTTATTGGCATGTACAGAGGACCAAGCTATTCCTTCCAGAATGCTTCTAGAATCCAACCCTTTTCAAAACGCCATAGATGAACCCACGCCCCTACCTGGAATAGTTTTGTTGTGGCGAGTATAATGAACAAGATCTTGTTGCAGCACAAGATCTTGTTGGTTATTGGCTCTTTTGGGCTAATTCCTAGCTCTTTCAAGTCTCCTGTTTAAAAACCCGCTTTGGTGCGTTTTTTTCCAATTCAGCAAGCTCTTCATGGTCCTGCAGAGTGGTGCTAGTAGCAGAGAGACGATAAAGAGTGACTGCTACCAGATTTTAAGTACCTTTTACTGCCTTTACCCTTGCGACTGTCTGTTCTCGCCGAAAAGTGAGTAATAACTGCTCTTTTGCTAGATTTAAGCTTGTTTTTGCATTTAATTTATACCTGCACTTTAAAGTTGTCTTTTTTGTTGATTTAACTGTTGAGGCTGCCCACTCAAGTGCACTAGCCTGTGTAAAGTATTTTCTGTGCATTCTCTGTTGCCTGTTTAAAAAAAGAAAAAAAAACAAAAAAAATCCTTGTTTTCCCGCCTTTCCTGACCTAGAATAGTCCCTAATACAGGTATTGCTGTATTCTGGACTTTAGAATAGTTCCTGTGTTGCCCATTTCCTTACTTGGATAGAAGGAAGCTTCTTTGTTCACCAGTGGGAGTGGGGAGCTTTGAGCAGCCTATCTGTCCCTGGAGGAGTGACCTCAGCACAAGATCTTGTTGTTTATTGGCTGTTTTGGGCTAATTCTTAGCTCTTTCAAGTCCCCTGTTTAAAAACCCACTTTAGCACGGCTTTGCGCGATTTTGCGCTTAGCACAGCATCGGGCAGCGCCGCCTAATCAGGTTTAAACTACTACCGGCTCCACAAAGTCTACTCTTCTCTTTTTCCCTTGGAAATGATCTGTATCTCAAAAGAAGCACTCTATTCTCACTTTATAGTCTCTCACTTGCACTTAAAAGAAATTTAAAGCACTAAATCCTCTTTTATACTCTTCTAAATACTTAACTGATCCTCCTTGATTAGTCAAAAGTAAAAATCATAAATATCCTGACATGTCCAAAGGTCAGTTTCACGTGTACTCTCCAGTCCAGCTGGTTAATATGGGAATCCTAAGGCAGTGTTACAACTGCCTTATGTACACAGACAACCCTCTAAACCTCCAAACAAGGTCAAATATATGTGAGAGATGCAACTATATTGCCAAACTGGAGGCTGAGCTCTCTCGACCCATGACTGGCACAGTCAATCAGGAAAAGAAGGTAACCGCACACATCACAAATCCCAGTCTCACATAGACCTATAGCAACAACAAACCAAACACATAAACACACAAAAACATACTCAGAGGCTCTAATTAAAAAATGTGCCTAACCAGAAAACCTCCAAAGCAGACACCCAAACAACTGCTACCCCACAACAATACTGACGTATCACATAGTCCACAAAGTCAGTGTGCCACACAGTCACAGCCCTTAAGGCTAAACAACACACCAAATACACTTGTAATAGGTGACTCTATAGTCAGACACACTGACGTCCCACTCACCAGGCTGAACAAGGAGAAGGTCACCATAAGCTGTCTGTCGGGTGCCAGGATCCGCCACATAACACACTCACTCATGTCACTCCAAAGCAGGTACAAATATGACTCCATCATTGTCCATGCTGGTGTGAATGACCTGAGACGTACCTCACTGGACTACATGAAAAGAGACATAGAGGAGCTCTCTGATCATATAGCCCAGGCTGGTATGACCCTGACTTTGAGTAGCATCTTACCCTCACCAAGAATGATGCCACAGTATAAAGAAAAAATGATAAGTTTTAACAATTGGTTAAAATATTGGTGTCATTCAAAGGGGATCCAGGGTCTGTCAGCATGGGGTGACATGCTCGACAAGCCACGTTGCTTCGCTAGGGATGGCTTGCACCTGTCACCCCTGAGCTTTCGAATACTGGCTAAGGCCCTTGCCACCCCAATAGTGCCTTTTTTAGGCAAGGCTCAAAAGACAAACCCACCTCCATAGATAATACAGGAAAAAAGAAACTGAGGGTAATGTTGCTCAATGCCAGAAGTCTAAACCTCAAAATGCACGCACTCGACTCTCCTCAGTATGGAGAACATCAATGTCTGTGCAGTAACAGAGACCTGGTTCAAGGCTCCCGAAAGCACCCCAGCACTATACTTCATACCATGCTTTTCGGCCACAAAACTCGGACCGGGCCACAAAAGGAGGGGGAGTATCCATATACATCAAAAATACCCACACCTCCAGGTTAATAGCACTGCATGAAGCAACAGAAACCATCCATGTGCAACTAACTATGGGCAAAACTGCCTTTCAGTTTATAGCCTGCTACAGACCACCCTCCCAAACTCAGGAACCCCACTCGGCCTTCCTGAAAACAGTGGAGAACATGAAGGTCTCTCCAAACACCATCATATTGGGTGATTTCAACTACCCAAACATTGACTGGGTTAACTACTCCAGCCAGCACTCCCTCGCCCAACGGTTCCTGGAATTTATAAACTCAAATATTATGGAACAACTGGTCACCATCCCCACAAGAGGGGAAAAGATATTGGACCTGGTCATCACAAACATAGGGACTCTATGTTCCACACCTGAGGTATACCCTCACTGGTAAGGTCAGACCACAAATTAATCTCACTGGACATCCATATCCCATCCCCACCCCCAGCCAAGGTAACCACAGTGAAGAACTTCTCAAAAGCAAACTTCACACTTCTCAAAACTGAGGTGGTATCCTTCAATGCCCCTAGGCCAGAGGTAAACATGGCTCAAACTGCAGAATGCCATCCCAAATAAAACCAAGACTCACTCCTCCAAAGTCAGGAGACCTGTCTGGTGGATCACAGCCATAAATAAGCTATACAACAAAAGGAGGAAGCTACTACATGATAAAGCAAAATCCCAAAAAGGGAAGGCATCTCTGATCAGTACGAGCAAGAAGCTACGATCCCTCATAAAATCATCTAAGGCCAGCTTTGAAAGATATCACAAGGCCTTCTTTAGTTATGTCAGGAACCTGGGAGGCAAATCCCAGATATGCTCCGAGTAAGTGCAAAATGACAAAAATTACACTGAACCAACAGACATTGCCAACATCCTGGCAGACAGATTCAGTGCAAATTTCTCCCCCCCCCCCCAAAAGAGCAAATCCCCATCCCAACAGAGTGTAACCTCCCAAACATCACAGATGATCAGGTGAGAGCTGCCCTCTCCAAAGCAAAAAACACAGCATCAATGGGACCGGACGGTGTCCCGGGATGTGCCTTACACGAGCTACAAGATGAACTTAACCCTCACATTAAGTCACTGTTCAAGCTCAGCCTTACCACAGGATATGTACCCAAGGAATGGCGTACAGCAACGGTGGTCCCGCTCCACAAGGGAGGTGCCACAACGGACCCCGGAAACTATCGCCCTATAAGCCTGACTAGCCTGGTCTGCAAGGCTATGGAGTGTATCATCATGGAACTCATAAACAATGATATCGGAAACCTTCAGACACTGGATCCTACCCAGTTCGGCTTTGTTAAGGGCAGATCTTGCCTCTTGAACCTGGTTGACTTCTTTGAAACAATTACCAGGGCCATAGATGAAGGGAAAGTAGTCCACACAGCCTACCTGGGACCTTGCAAAAGCCTTCGACACAATACCCCACTCAGGTATCATAAATAAGCTCACTAGCTTAAATATCAACCCCTATGTCACAAGATGGGTGGCAAACTGGCTCAGGGATAGAACCCACATGGTCAGAATTGCAGGTGCCTTGTCAGACTCTAAACCAGTTACAAGTGGAGTTCCACAAGGTTCAGTCCTGGGACCTCTCTTGTTCAGTATTTATTTCTCTGAGGCACAGGCAAACACGGGAGGACTATGGCTGACTAAGTTTGCAGATGACTGCAAACTGGGTGTCATAATAGACTCTCCGGCTGACACAAGCATACTCCAGAAGGGTCTCAGAGAGACAGATAACTGGTGCCAAAGTCATGACCTGAAGTTAAATGCTAAAAAATGCATAGTCATCCCCTTTGGGAAAAACAAAGTGCCCACAGACTACCACATAGGAGGTAACACATTAAGTATGGAGGAAGTAATTAGGGATTTGGGGACACAAGTAGATAGTAATCTCTCCTTTGACAATCACGTTGCCAAAGTGGTTAGAAAAACCTTCTATATAGCCCACCTCATCACAAAAGGTTTCACATCTAGATCAAGAGAGGTCTTTGTGCCACTCTATTCACCACTCATCAGGCCCATAATTGAGTACAATGCCCCATTCGGGATGTACCTTACCCGACACCTGGAGCAACTGGAAAGACCCCAAAAGTACCTCACCAAGAGGATAAAGGGACTCACACAGATGCCCTATGCAGTTAGACTAAAGAAACTCCAGCTCTACTCAGTTGCTTACCAACTACTTAGAGGCGATCTGTGCCTGACATATAAAGCCATGTCCAACCCAGAATTAATGGACATGCTCGACCTCAAGAAATACAAATCCCTTAGAGCTACACGTTCTAGAGACTTAAACCTGAGCACAGAAATAAATAGGACATGGTGGAGGGACAGATTCATATCCCAGAGACTCCCATCACTCTGGAACAAAATTCCAATCCAGGTTAGGCAGAGCCCCTCACTGACCCTCTTCAAGAGAAATCTTGATGAGTGGATGGGAGATCGAAAGTATACCCCCGGGATCTCTTCTGGGTCCCTGCTAGACAGAGGCAAAATAAACAAACCGTAAAGGGACTATATTCTGTGACCTACTATTCATAGGCACATTATTCATAGGCACAGTTTACAAATCTAAAAGGGTGGTAAAAGCCAAACATACTCTGGCTAGACTTATAAATGCCCTGGGACAGATAGCCTAGTATCAACCTATGAACCTATGAATGAAGCCATAGACAACCACTTGGAAATAGTCTGTTTTGACACAAACTGTCCCTTCCTCTTACCATCACAAGAAATGAACAACTGATCCAAATATCTAGTTCTGTCAAGATAGTACTTGATTTGTCTGTGGAAATCCAAGGTATGGCGCATCCTTTCTCTCTCATTTTTAAATTCAGAAAAGAAAACGGGGTGACGGATAGTTAGGCTTAAAGTAAATTTGGATACCCCTTTAGGCGTAAAAGAAAGATTAGTTCACAAAAGAAATTAGTTAAAGATGACTCAAAAATAACAGCTTGCTTTCAACTTGGATACACCTCTTGCAGAGGTCAGAGCAATAAGTAAAACTGTTTTCCCTGTTAAGAACCTCAGTTCAGACAGGTTAACTGGTTCAAATGGAGCAAGTGCTAGCTTCTCTAACATAAAATTAAGATCCCAAGCAGGTGCCATCAGTTTTCTAGGAGGCATCTTATACAAAACCCCTTTCAAAAACATCTTGACGTGAGAATGTATTGCAAGAGGAGGATCCATGGGTAGATAGGCTGAAATGGCTGATAAATAAACCTTGATGGAAGAGTAAGAAAGGCCATAGGATAGTAACTCACACAAATACTGTAGAACTATAGAACAGCTAGCTCTGAATGGGTGCTGATTATGCTGTTGGCACCAACTATAAAACCCTTTCCATTTACTATGACTTATTGGTAGCAGACTTTCTTGTCTACATTAGTCCCTAAAGGGAATTATGACCCTATCATCCAGGCAGTTAACTAAAGTTGGCAGGGGTTGAGGAGTGACAAATACCCTGATCTTATATGAGTAGATCCAGTCTGTGAATAAGCTTGTGGTAACTGCCTCTGGTCATTTCCAAAAGAAGGAAGAACAATGGTTGCCTAGACCAGAAGAGAGTCAGCACAATGATCTATGGGAATTCCTTCTGAATTTTCAGACGTACCTACAATATCAGTAGAAAGGGTGGAAAAGCATACAGGAACATTCCTGGCCAAGAAAAAGAAAAGGCTTAAAAGAGTTTGCATGGAGTCCTAGAGCAGAATCTTGCTAGCTGATTGTTTACAGAGAAGGCATATAGGTCTGCTTAAGGAATGCCTCACAGATGGATCAAATCTTGGAAGACCCCCTTTTCTAGTTTACATTCATTAGGATATGTCCTTGTCCTGCTCAACTCATCTGCCACACAGTTTTGCTCTGATAGAATGTAGTATGCCTGTATTGTAAGATTGTGCTGTGAAGCTATATCCCAAGCTAACATGGCTAGTTTTCAAAGCTGGTAGAACCTGGTGCTCCTTGCTTGTTGATGCATGGCATGACTGTGGTATTGTCTATAACAACTTCAAGAGATCTCTGGGACCAAAGATGATTCAGAGAGTTGAGTGCCTTGATTAGGGTAGGCATCTTTTTTATATTTAGGTGCTTGCATCTGTCCTTGGTGTCCCTACACCACCTTGCACTTTTATCCCCCCTGAAATTGGTCCTTAAGCAAAGTCTGAGGCATCTATTGTGAATGATGGTTTTGGAACAGGGACAGAAAAGAAAGACCTGGATTTGAGGATATCTGCTGTCTCCACCAAATGATTTCTCTTCTGGCAATGCCCAGCAATGGGATTGGAAAAGACAAAGGATGTTGGTGATGGGATCAAAGAAACTTCAGACATCATTATATCTTTCTCATGTGGAGTCTTGCCAGGAGTATCATAAGAATCAGAAATGTCATGACACTCAAAATTCTGAATTATTACCTTGCAGTGACAGAAGTCTGAGTGGAAAACCTTAGAAATAGACCTATTAGATATAGATCTATTTTTTCCTGTGGAAATAAAGTTCTTTGAACTGAGGTGTTTATATGACACACCAGGAGCACAATCCTATGTGAAAGAGAGGCAAAAAAGACTTTTGAATGTTCTCCTCAAATCCCAGCTTGTGTAAGAGATCTCTCAGCCAAGTGAGAGATTCCTGACACACTGAAAAAGTCTATGCAAAGATAAACACGTCAACTGTCTTTCGGCTTTTCCCGGTTCAGGGTCACCACAGCGGAAATTCGGTCCGCTAATGATTGGCAGTAGAGTTTTACATGCTGGCTTGCTGGGCCTAACGCACAACCTTCAGTGAAGAAACGCCCATTCACGCTTGTTGACACACAGAAGATGCTCTAACTGAGAATCAAACATGCAATGTCTAACTGTGAGGCGACAACGCTACCACAGTACCAACAAGTCAAATAAATATGGAAAAATATGGTTATCTTACAGTCTGTAATGAGCTATAACTGGAGGTAGACACTTTGTGTACACTCTTGGTACAGTGGATAGTCCAAAGGGTAAGGCAGAGAGCTGATAATGTGATTCAGGCACACAGAACCTTAAGAAAAAAACAGATGTCTAAATGAATAGTTATGTGTTGATATGCATCTTTTAAATCTAGCTTTACTAGGAAACGAGTGAGGAAGAAGAGGTAACGGGTAATGAAGTGACAGCATTTTGAACTTGGGCACTATTACAAACAGGTTTAGGAAAGAAAGATCCTGAACTGATCTCCAAGCATTTGCTTTCTTTCTTTCCCTGACATTAAAACACCTTGAATAAAAACATTTTCCCATCTGGGAAGGAGGAACTGGTTCTATCACACTCTGCAACAACACGTAATGAAGGACTGGTGGAAATAAAAGTCTGGTCCAGTGGATGAGGGATTACTCCTGGAAAGGAGGAATTTCCTCCCACTGCCATCTGTAACCTTGAAGAATGATCTTCAGAACCCATTTGTCTGAAACTACCTGTTTCCAAAAAAAAAAAAAGTGGAGATTTAAACTTTCTGGAAGGGATAAGGGACTGCTAGGATGGGAGTGGAGGGTGCTGTAGGGCCTTAAATAGTCATTCTGACTTGCTGTATTGTCCTTGATGTGGGGGGTTCCTGAATTCTCTTTAGACCCCCCCCCCCATTTATTCTTAAACGTCCATTTACCTGCATTTTGTTGAGACATTTACTTTGTTTTTTTGCCAAAACTGGATAAAGGATTAGTGAATCCCTTGGAAAATTTGAAAAGGGAGGGCTGAAAATCATAGAAATTTCCTGTATGAACTTATCCCTCTCATCACACGTTTTGATCACCTCTGCAGAAGAGGATACAAAAACTAAATCTCTAGCCAAAAGAGAATTTAAAATCTCATTTTTTACATCATCTAAGAGGTTCTGGGCATGCAGCCAGGCAAACCTCCTTAGCACATTCCCAGTGGCCACAGACCTTGAAGAAGTATCAACTGAATCATACACACATACTGTAAACGATTAGTGACTTGTACAATAGAAGAAACTAGGTTATTTAAAGTGGATTTTTCTTCACAAGAATAAACTGTAGACAAAAGATTCCTCATACTTTCACAATTAGTCAGAACAAACCTTAACTTTTCAGCCTGGCAATTCAAAATTCTGAAAATCAAAATTGCAGAAGCATATACTTTCCCCCATACAGATCAATAATCTTTACCATCCCTATCAGAAATACTATGATTGCAATTAACTAAATGTTTAGCAACAGTAGGATTAACTAAATCTGCAGCTGCTGGGTCAGATTTGGGAAGAGTGTATAAAAAATTAAAGTTATGTGTTCACCATAACTATGCATCTGTGTTGTCCATTTTCATTCTTCAGCATATGGGTTACAGATCCAACTCAACCACATATCTCAGACTTACGGATCCAACTCTCAAGCTCCTCCCTCCACCAATAATGCCCCACCTAGCCTATAATACATCAGATCAAGTTTGCTTCCTTATATATCTCAAGATACAGTAGGAAGAAGGAAAGTAACAGTAAACCAGGGCTCAAGCCTGGAACTAAAAGGATCCAGGAGGTCCATGCGATCACTCCAGAAGATAACAGGAAGGGGAAGAAAGATAGGGAGTTAAGAAGAATGAAAATGGACAACACAGAAACATAGTTATGGTGAGTACATAACTTTAATATCCGATGCTATCCTTTTTATTCTTCTCAACATATGGGACACAGTCCCCAGCTAAGTGAATCCTGGGTGGCCCTTATGTAAGGATATTCCAGAGAACTGATGAACCAAAAGCAGCTCTGTTTCTAGAAGACAAATCTAGTTTCTAATGAGTAACAAAGGTATATGCATTTGACCAGGCAGCTGTTGCACAAATGTCATCAATAAAAGTTCATAGACCAAAAGGCAGAAGAAGTGGCCATGGATCTAGTTGAATGAGCCTTAGGAGGCATTGATAGGGTGAGGCCTCGCTGAGTATATACAAAAGAAATGCAATCAGTAATACATTTTGCCAGGGTAACTTTAGAGACTGGTGATCCCAGTCTGTTCAGTGAGAAAGAAAGAAAGAAATAACTGGTCAGTTTTCCTGAGATCCTTAGTCCTGTGTAGATAAAAACATAGCTGTCTACGGACATTTAAAAGATGTAACATGTACTCTCCCTTACTAGAAAAATTAGAGAAGACGAAAGGCAAATTAATTGTTTGACTAATATTGGATTCAGATGCTACTTTTGGTAAAATAGATGGATTGGTTTGTAAAGTAACTCTGTCTTTGTAAAAAATAATGTAAGGGGATTTGGATGATAGAGCCTGGAGTTCAGAAATTCTCTTTGCAGAAGTAATTGCTATTAGAAATACTGTTTTCCAAGACAAAATGTTTAAATCATTTTTAGTTGAAGGTTCAAAAGGTTGCTGTGTCAACCCCTGAAGCACTACTGTCAAATCACATGGAGGAGATGGATCTTTCACTGGGGGCCTAAGTGGGAAGGTGGCTTACAGAAAGGCCTTGCACAACATAGAAGCAGCTAAGGAAAATTTAATCCTGAATGAAAATTTGATATGACAGCCAACTGAACTTAGATTGTGGAGAAAGTAGTACCTTCTTGAAAAAACAGAAGCTAATAATTCTAGAGCTGAAGAAACCGGAGCACTGTAGGGATGAATTTCTTTACTAAGAGCCCAAACTGAGAATTGCTTCCATTTACTCTTATAGATTTTTTCTGTAGAAGCTTTCTGGGAAGATAAAAAATATATGTCTACTAGGGAAGGAAAGCCTGGGCTGTCTAGCTATTATGGGGAATGGAGAAACCATGTAGTTAGTTAAAGGCTCATATTAATTACAATGTTTTATCCCCAAGGGCTGTGACTGAAGGTCTGGACTGGGATCCAGTATCCATGGCAGATATCAAAGATGAGACCAAAGGAAGGAGAACCAACACACACACACACACACACACACACACACACACACACACACACACACACACACACACACACACACACACACACACACCACACACTTGAAAACCACACTAATTTAACCTTTTACTACTACAAGGAACCTAACATTAATCTAACCTAATCACTATAGCAAAAAAATTCTAAAAGGAAGGAAAACTAATTTCACTTATTGTGAACAGTAATGGAAATCTCAGTCCACATGTATGGTTAGACAGGTGCCAAATGAGATCTGAGGTAATTCAGGCAGGAGAGGGGAATTGTGGGTAGTGAAGGAGTCAGAGCTCTCAGATCCAAAGCTTTGATATAAGGCGTTGAGCTCAGATCCAACTGGCTCTCACAAGCCAGAGGTTGAATCAGATGAAAAAAGACAACATTAGCTACAATGTTTCTTGGGTGAAAGAGGGGGTAACCACAATCATTTCTGGAGTATCCTTTTGAATCTTCAGAAATACCCTGGATATCAATGGAAAGGTTGGAAACACATAAAGGAACATTCCCTTCCAAGGGAATGAAAATGCATCTGCTCACCAGGCGTGTTTTAATGAGTTTTGGAACAAAATTTGTTTAGTTGCCCATATTGAATGGGGGCAAACAGATCTGTTTGAGGTGATCCTCACAAATGAATCAGTTCCTGAAAGACCCAGCATTCAATTACCATTCTTGAGAGTCTGTCGTGTCCTGCTCACTTTGCAAGATGCTTGAAGGGTTAATGAATGCTGAAGAGCTAACTCCCAAACCATCATTGCCAGCCTGCATATGGGATGGGACATTGTACCTCCCTGCTTGTTCATGTACCACATAACTGCAGTATTCTCTGTAATAGTATGTATAAAAAGTTGAATTGCCACAGTAGAAGGAAAATTCTTTATTGCAAGGACAAAGTGAGGCTTTCACGACCTTCCAGGTTGCTTCATCAGACTTAATAAAGCATCCCATGCTTTCATTGATATATATATACTTTCAAAGTGACCAATCAGTTAAGACAAACAATTAAATATTTATATCAGACTCAATTAATTTAAAAATAATAGATAAAAACCATAAATAGACATAAAACTGTTAAAAACAGTATGCAAGTTCAAATGTGAATGCCTATAGGACCATGTAGAAGGGAATTAGCGCTTTAAGGCTCTTGCCTTTAAAAATGGTTTCAAATAAATTGTTTCATTAATGTCTGGGGGGTTTGCCTGCATTTAGTTGCAGAATCCATTTTTGCTCAGCCTCTTCTGTTCTATTTCTAACGTCACTCCTCTGATATTTTCTTCAAGAATTCCAAAACTAAAAATTTAAAAACATGGTGCATCCCTTCAGCTTCTTCATGTTCAGCTAGGGCACTGCTTTCCTTTTTGCTTACTATGTCTCTCATATGTACTAAAATGCATTCTTTGAGCATTCTATTAGTTTTGCCCACATAAAAATCTTTACAATATTGGCAAAAACTAAGATAGACTGACTATATTTCTAGTCTTGCAGTCTGAATAGAAATTAAATTCAATTCTAAACTTTTGTTGTGGATGTACAAAAGGGCTACATGAGAAAATGCACTTACAAGCTCTGCGGTTCCTGCACATATATGCCCCTATCCTATCTGATGTGTTCAGGGACTTATGTGTTTGGGTTTTATAACATAGTTGCCTTTTAAGTGATTTTTTGTTTGTAAATGAAAAGTGGGGTCCAGAGTCTATGACGCCTTTGAGTTCTTTAGTAGCTAACAATATGTTCCAGTTCTTCCTAAATATATCACAGAATTGACTGACATCACTTGCATATGTAATGGGGAACCTGAGTTTCTCATCCCTAGAGTCAGTTTCAGGTTTATCTCTTATAGTTTGTTCTGAGAACTAAGGTCTACCCTTCCCTTGACGTTCTTGATATACTCCTTCTATGGTGGTGTCTATTTCTGTCTGGTTATATCCTCTATCAAGTAATTCTCCCTTTAACACTTCCATAGACCTCTCCAACTCATCATTTTTACTATGTAATCTTGTGGCTCTCAGGAACTGCCCCTTCATAACGTTTTTGCTAACATGTTGTGGATGCATGCTGTTTTTACGCAATATGGAATTCTTTCTACTTGGTTTTCTATACAGGCTGGTAGCCATCAACAAAAGTTTAGAATTGAATTTAATTTCGATTCAGACTGCAGGACTAGAAATATAGTCCATCTTAATTTTTGCCAATATTGTAAAGTTTTTTATGTGGGCAAGACTAATAGAATGCTCAAAGAACGCATTTTAGAACATAAGAGGGACATAATAAACAAAAAGGAAAGCAGTGCCCAAGCTAAACATGTAGAAGCTGAAGGGATGCACCATGTTTTTAAATTTTTAGTTTTAGAAGTTCTTGAAGAAAATATCAGAGGGGTGACATTAGAAATAGAACAGAAGTGGCTGAGCAAAAATGGATTCTGCAACTAAATGCAGACAACCCCCCCAGGCATTAATGAAACAGTTTCTTTGAAACAATTGTTAAAGGAAAGAGCCTTAAAGCACTAATTCCCTTCTACATGGTCCTATAGGCATTCACATTTGAACTTGCATACTGTTTTTAACAGTTTATATCTATTTATGTTTTTTCTATTATTTTTAAATTAATTGAGTCTGATATCAATATTTAATTGTTTGTCTTAACTGATTGGTCACTTTGAAAGCATATATATCAATGAAGGCATGGCATGTTTTAGTAAGTCTGATGAAGTGACCTGGAAGGTCGTGAAAGCGCTCACTCTGTCGTTGCAATAAAGAATTTTCCTTCTACTGTAGCACTTCGACTTTTTATACATACTACTGGCTCTGAGGTGAAGACCGAGCTGTTCATCTGTCTTTCTCTTTGTACTTTTTGTGAACATCAGGACCAGAACATTGCGGAAGGGTATGAAATCAACCTGAATTACAATCCAAATGGGAATACCAACACTCAAAATGGAATGGAACGTTTCAGTAGAATCCTAAACATGGAGGTAAATCCAATGGATGAGAGGCCAGTTTTCTCTGATGAATATTCTGTTGATGTGGAAGATGGGGCACAAATGCTCTTCAAAGACACATTTAGAGCCTTTGAAAATAAGTTGTATAAGTATAAAAGGGTCCAATGACAGAGATTTCATTTGGAAGCATGCTTAAGATTTAAAATTGTTCCCAGAGGTCTGAGAGTTCTAAGTATGCCAACTTATGGTGATGCTCTCCCTGACCTCCTAAAGAAATGGCAGCAGCTTAATTTGCAGTTAAGCTATGACTACATGACCTTACTAATTGATTATTTTTTACCTGAAGAAAGGGGACTTGCAAATGAACTGAAGCCTCTGCAGATCGATCTATGCACTAACTATACAAATAGCATTATTGGTGACAAGCTAGATCCTCTTTTTGAAAGCATATCCAGCTATGAGAAAAGATTACAGAATATGAAGCTGAAAAAGCTTCAAAGGGATATGAATGATTTTTCAGTCCGGTGCTGTTTTTTCATGGCCCAAACCTTTTACTACAGAAATAGATCAGCCTGTAAACCCTGCCCTTTTGTAACAGACAACACACAACCACTAACGAGAAGCCAAATAACTGAAAAGGGAGTGGATGCAGCCACTAACACTGGAGAAACACAGAGTTTACCGTGACTCCTGCTGAGCAGCAGTCAACAGTAAAACCAAAGGATAAAAATACAAGAAGCAGCAAGAAGAATGATAACAGAAACCTACCTAATGAGAATCCCCCTTTTCCCATGCAACAGAAGGGAATATCAGGAACTCAAATGACACCCTTCACTAATGAATGCTCTACCGATAAAAAGCAGATCAAGGAGCAGAGGAAGGAAGGGCCTAGTCAGGCAGATACCAAACCCAGAAGCAACACGGAACACAATGATAACCCACAGCAAGAACATAAAAGTCTGGTAATAAATCTTTCATCTCTAACGTTAACTGATAGACATATGTCACTTTTGAATAAAGGGCTGTCATTTATTCCAGCCCAGAGAACTGTGTTAGTTGACATTCTTAAAGAACTTATTTGGTCACAACTTAACTTCAAAAACTATGTTTAAAGGACAGATGACTGATAATGTGAATATTTAAAAAAAAACAGTACCTTTGTACCTAAATTACATACTATGGTAGACGCCTATGTGTCAGTATGTGAGATGCAAGCAAGGGAATCATTTAATTCAGATACAAGAGCTGTTTTTTTATAACTTGAGTAAAGAAGAATCTGATGCTCTGTATGACCTGAGGGAAATCCATTCAGTGGAAATTAGACCCGCAGATCAAGGGGGGGGGGTTGTGATTATGGACAGGGTGTTTTACATCCAGTAAATGATGAAACTACTGAATGACCAAGAAACCTATACCTGTATCTCAGTAAATATAGTAAAATGTGTTATAGATAGGATTGCTGTTTTGCTGTTTGATTTGCTGACTACAAATTTGATAACAGAGGATTTATTTAAGTATTTAACTCCCACCATTCCAGTTATATATGGCCTTCCTAAGGTACATAAAGATATCGTATGTCCACCTATGAGACCCATAGTGTCTAGTAGAGGTTGGGCAACAGAAGCCATGTCAATATATGTAGAGAATAATCTTCATCCAGTGCTTGAAAAGTGTGAAACAGTATTGAAAGATACAAAATCTTTTCTCCAAACATTGTATAGAAAGACAAATTCGCTAAACAAAGAGTATCTGTTTGTAACCTTAGATATTACATCACTTTTCACAGTGATTCCAAATCAGTGGGAAATAGAGAACATTAGCAGCTTGCTGTGTTCTAAATCTGCTTTCTCTAATGATGAAGTGAATCTGTTATGCAGTCTGCTTGAAATAATTTTGGACAATAATGTTTTTGTCTTTAAAACAGATTTTTACCTACAAAAGGCTGGCATAGCTATGGGCACAGCTTGTGCAAACAACTACGCCAACCTAGCTTTAGTCCAATGGGAAGAAAAAGAAGTTATGTCTTACCATAACGTTCCATCTGTATTGTTGATCCTCGTTCAGTCATTACGTGTGGGTATCAGTTCCGACCTCGGAACCAAGCCGGCCATCTTCCAAGCTCGCGACAGCTACAAACTCTCGAGCTAAAATCTCTTACCCAGAATTCCCCTCTCCCTGTTACCTCAGAATAAGTTTGCAAGTCAAAAGAAGGCAGAGGCTATCTCTGGTCAAATGACCTTATAGAACTGGATGGCAAGATCCGCTAAAAGCCACAGAAGGGGGAAGGAGGGAGGGTCGTAATGACTGAATGAGGATCAACAATACATATGGAACGTTATGGTAAGATATAACTTCTTTATCTGATATTGTTAATCCTTGTTCATTCCTTACGTGTGGGACAGAGTCCCCAGCTACCTTTATTCCTGGGAGGCTCTCATGGAAGGACATTCTGGAGCACCATAGAACCAAAAGATGCTCTTCCCCTGGAGGCCAAATCCAATTTGTAATGCTTGATGAAGGTATGAGGAGTAGCCCAATTGGCAGATGCACAAATGTCATGTAAAAAGGCTCTGGCATGGGAAGCAGCAGAAGTTGCCACCGACCTTGTAGAATGAGCTTTTATGGTAGTAGGTAATGGAATATTATGTTTTTTATATATGAAGGTTACGCAATCTTTTAACCATTTTGCCAATGTGACCTTAGCAACAGCACATCCTAATCTAGGTCCAGAATAGGCCAAAAATAACTGGTCTGATTTATGAGAAGCCTTAGTCCTGTTCAAGTAGAAGCAAATTTGCCTGTGAATATCTAAGGTATGTAGGCAATACTCTCCTCTGTTTGAATGATTGGGGAAGAAAACTGGCAATTCAGTTGTTTGATTAATGGACATTTCAGAGATCACTTTTGGCGGAAAGGAAGGATTAGTTCTCAATGACACTCTATCTCTATGAAAAATCAAATATGGTCTCTTGATGCATAAGGCTTGAAGCTCAGAGATTGGCAGAAGTAATGGCGACAAAAAAAAAAACAAGGTTTCCATGACAAATATTTGAGGTCGCAAGAAGAAGCTGATTCGAAAGGTGGCATTGTCAAAGCTTGTAGGACTAATGACAGGTTCCATGGTTGAGTAGGCTCTCTAAAAAGGGGTCTTAGATGATTCACACCTTTTATGAAAGTCTTGCATAATTTGTGACACAAGAAAAGAATCTTGGACACCATCATGAAAATTAGATATTGCAGCCAAATGAGCAGTAATGGTAGAGGCAGACAGACCGGACTGAAATAGGGTAGACAGATATTCCAGTACTATCAACACTGGTGCTGAAAAAGGATCTACTTGTTTTTCTTTCAACCAAAAAGTAAATCTTTTCCACTTGATGAGATATGTAATTCTGGTGGAAGACTTATAAGATGCAATAATGTCAAGTACTGGCAAAGAAAGATCATTCTGCCTGGAAATCAAAGGAATTGGAGGAGCCAAGCTGTGAGCTTCAGGCTGTTCAAGTTGGGGTGAATCAGATTCTGTGGATGGGAGATCAACCCCGGGGTTGGATGGAGAATTCACGGCTCATCTAGCAGGTGAGGCCAAAGGATGGGAAACCAAATCTGACGAGGCCAATATGGTGCTATGAGGATTACTTTGCTCTTCAACCAGCGGGCTTTCTTCAGAAACTGGGGAATGAGGGGGAGAGGTGGAAATGCATAAAGCAGACCCGTGGACTAGAGCGTCCCTTGGTGACTGTCCCAGAGGGGGAATCAGGGCGAAATAGTTACTGCATTTGTAGTTGGTCAGGGACACAAAGAGGTTGCAGCAAGGAAGACCCCAGCGGTTGAAAATCTCCGCTTCTATCAAGGGATTCAGGGATCACTCGTGAGGTTGTAGAATACACCTGCTGAGTCTGTCTGCTATCACGTTGGAACTCCCGGGAATGTGCGCTGCTAGAAGAAAGCAGTTGGTTGCCATCACCCATTGCCATATCCTCATGGCCTCTCAACAGAGTGGGTAAGATTTGGTTCCACTTTCTTTGTTGATGTACCAGACCACCACAGCAGCAGGGGCTGGAATGCTTGCAACGCCAGAAGCACCGCCCTCAGCTCTAGAAAATTTATATGCAGATGGGCCAACATTTCAGACCAAGTACCTTGGACTGTCTGTCCCTGAAATAGCCCCACTCACCCCATCAGGGAGGTGTCTGTGGTCACTGTAGCCTTGGGCTGTCGGGGGGAGAAGGAGCAAGACTATTGTGAATGGATTGTGCGCCATCCACCAATTTAGATCTTGTTTGCACCCGTGAGTTACCCGAATCTTGGCTGAAAGAGGGTACTGAAAGGGATACCATTGGGTGAGCAGTAGCCATTGTAGAAGCCTCATGTGAAACCTGGCCAGGGGGACAATCGTAATGGAGGCTGCCATGGAACCCAACAACTGGAGAACAGAATGAGCTGTGGATTTCTGCCTTGAAAGGACTGGAATCAGTTGCTGCTTTATCCTTAGAATTATGTGCTCTGGAATGGATGCTCTGCAATTCTTTGTATTCAAGATGACCCCTATGAATTCTGTGGACTGAGATGGGGTGAGATTGGATTTTTGCCAGTTTATGGTTATGCCTAGCCTTTCTGCAGTGAGGAGAGAGTATGCCAGGGCTTCTTCCAATAGATATCTGGTGGGGGCGGAGATGAGCCAGTAGTCTAGGTACGGAAACACCTGGAATCCTTGTAGTCACAAGTGAGCTGTGACACCTGCCATGTACTTAGTGAACACTCTGGAGTCTGTAGAGAGTCCGAAGGGCAGTACTCTGAACTGGTAATAACTGGCTCCCGCTCGAAAGCGAAGGAATCTTCTTGATGGTCTGTCCACTTTTATGTGGTAGTACGCATCTTGAAGATCTGTCAAGCACATCCAATTGCCTTTTTCCAAAAGCAGAAGGATAGACTGTATTGTGACCATCCGGGATGTCTGTACTTTTACAAACTTGTTCAATACACTGAGATCCAAGATTGGTCTCCAGTCCCCGGTTTTCTTTGGCACCAAAAATAGACTTGAGTAGAATCCAGATCCTATCTGGTTTGGAGGGACTATTTGGATGACTCTTTTTCTTAGCAGCTTTGAAATCTCTAACGCTGCTTCTTCCCTTTGACTGATTGGAATGTTGGGTAAGCTTGTAAGGGGAGCGGGACAAAGGTCGAAGGGATACGATAACCTCTGGTTATTATCCTTTGTACCCAAGAATCGGTGGTAATGGTTAGCCAGGCAGAAGGGTACAAAGAGAAACGACCCCCAACCACTTCCAGAGGAAAGCAGTTGGGCCGCTCTTTAGGAGTGCTGGTAGTATTGGCCAGGGAAAGAATCCCTGGAACCCTGGTTATGCAGACCCCCTCTGCCTCGAAAAGGGTATCCTCCCTGAGAGCTTCCCCCTCTGCCTCTAGGGGAGAACTCGGCCTGTGTGTCACGGAAAGAAACTTCGATGGGAGTGTTGAGAAAGGAAGCCTTGAAGGGTTCCATGAAATTACACAAGTGCATCCAGGCATATTGTCAAACAACAATATCTGAACCCGCCACTCTAGCTGCTCCTTCTGATGCGTGAGATATCAGGGATATGGAGGAGTTAGATATCGATTCGATGGCGGCTAGCTGACAGGCCACATTGTCACGGACCTCATCAGACACAGTTCCAGCCAAAGTTTCAGAGAGCTCAGAAAGTCTCGTTGAAGCCTGGTATAATGTGCCATATAGTTCAGGGACCTGACTGCAAAGGTCGCTGATGCAAAAGTATGCTTCCCTATTCTGTCCAGAGCCTGGGACTCTTTGATGGGCGGATGGACAGTCTGGCTTTCTTCTTCTGCCAGGTCCTTTTTAGTTGCATCTGCCACCACCAAAGCATCTACAGGAAGACCTTTGGATCAATGGGGAACACTAGCAGGAGGGGACAAAATTTAATCTGGCCTGCAGGGAATGGCCTCAACGGTGTCAGGAGCCTTCCACGCACGCTGCACAACAAGTCGGGCAAGTTCGTCGGCAGGTGGAGTAACCCAGGAGGTAGGGGGCTGGGCACTAAATGCCTGCTGGAACATAGACTGTTCAGAGGTCGGGTTAGAGAGCTGTCAATCATCTCTCTCTTTAAGGATTTCAAGGATATCACCAAAGGATACCTCAGAGGGTGATTGAGGGGACTCTTCCCCATCATCAAAGTCTGTGTCTTCAGTAAGGGACTCCTCTGTGGAGTCCATGTGCTTCCTCTTGCACGATCTCTTTTGATGATCTCCCTCAGAGGGAGAAGCTGGGGAAGACAGCTCAAAAGGGGTCTCCTGTGGGCGTATATCCTGAGGCCCTTGCACCCGGTGTCTGCTAGGAGCGGCTTGTGTACATTGTGGTCCAGAGGAGGGCAGGGAGAGTGAAAGCACAGGATCGCCAACTGATGCCAGAGCCTTCTCCATAAGCAGGAAGGCCGGTCCACCTGAAGAGGGATGGGGTCCCAGGGTAGGGGTCACCCCTCGCCTAAGTGGCTCAGCCTGCCGACTCGGAGTCCCTGGATGGCTGTGAAATGCCAAAGTATGTACACCACAGCTGACATCCTAGGCTGTGACAAGACTATCCTGCCGCAAAGGCAACTGCGGCTCCTTAGTGAGGTCCATAAAAGGAACCATAGTGGAGGAAGACTGTGCTATATCAAGGGGCTTCAAAGGCAATGAAGGAGGAGAATAAGTAGGGGTCTTTGGTAAAGGGTGATCACCTCCCAAGGAAGGATAGGTCCTGGGGGGGGCGGGATACCTTTGGCCAAAAGCACTTGATCCACAAGAGACACAACACATCGTGTTCAGAGAAGCTTCTAGTGGATTTCACGGACATGGCTGAGGGAGAGTCAGGTCTATCCAAGGACGGAGCAAACTTGGTGCCCACCACAGAGGTGGTCTGCACTGAGAACAACGGAGCTGTAATGGACTGAACTACTGGTGTATGCACCGAGGAAATCATCGATGCCGAAGGCATGGCCTGCACCGACAAAGAGGTCGGTACCGAAGTGGTTGTCGGCACTAAGGCCTGAGCTGAAAACATCGACGAAAACTGAATGGTCGGTACCAAGAGGGTAGTCGGTGCCAGCTAAGTTGTCGGAGCTGAAAAGGAAATGGGCGTAGAAACATCCATCGACGTCATAACAGTCTGCATCGACTGGACAGCTGGTGCCGGTAAGAAAGTCTGAACCGAGGAGCTCCTCAGTACCAATGTGGTATGGGGCACACTAGTCAGTGCCGAAGTCTCAGATGGAGCCGATGGCCTTGATGCCGAAGGTCTAGGCACCGAAAGCGCTGGAGCCAAAGAAGTCAAATCCGAACTGGAAAGCTTAGCTTTCCTGGGTCTCGGTTCCTGATGGTCCTCAGCTGGGGATGAAGGAACAGACTTGGCCTTTTTATGCTCATCACTCTTTTTCTTATGGGATCTTGGAGGGGTTGAAGCCTCTGACTCAGAAATAGCCACTGAAAAAGGAGATTTAAGTAGCCCCTTCAATATTAATTTATGTTTCCTCTCAATTAACATCCTGTTAGAGAAATTCTTACAAATCCTGCAAGGCGGGTCAACTGTTAAATGACGCACACCCAAGCAATACACACACAGAGAATGTGCATCTGAAGTAGGTAATTTATGTCCACAATCTAAACATCTTTTAAACCCTGGTCTACCTTTTTTATCTGTCATGTTTGTTAAGGAAAGAAAAAAAAACAGAAAAATACCAGCAATGGTACAAGAAATACCCGAAGATAAGAAGGAAAAGGAGCTTACCAACAATGGTAAAAAAGGAATTACCTTGCGGTAAAAGAGAGAAAAGGAGTTGAAAAGGATTCGAAAAGAGGTAGTTGCTAAATGCGATAAAGTAAGAGATAACTATCTAATAACTTTTTTTTTAAAAAATACCTGTCTTAGAACTTAGTATGAAGAAAATACTGTACTTAGCTCAGGAGAAGTAGCTTGCCACGACTGAATGGCGACACGGAAAACGAAATCTGAGGTAAGAGGGAGAGGGGAATTCTGGTTAAGAGTTTTTAGCTCGAGAGTTTGTAGCTGACGCGAGCTTGGAAGATGGCCGGCTTGGTTACGAGGTCAGAACTGATACCCACACGTAAGGAATGAACGAGGATTAACAATATCAGATACATTTTTAGTACAGGGAAATTCATTTAGCAAATATGTTCTGTGGTACGCACGTTTTGTGGGTGACATGTTTTTTCTATGGAAAAACTCAATAGAGATGTTGGATAGATTCTTAGAGTACCTACACACAATGACACCATTTTTTAAAATTTACCTGTAAGTACTCAAATGAACAGATAGAATTCTTGATGTTCTAGTGAAAAAATCAGAAATGGGGCAGATGGCTACCAGCTAGTATAGAAAACCAAGTAGAAATACATAAAAACAGCATGCATCCAAGACATGTTAGCAAAAATGTTATGAAAGGGCAGTTCCTGACAGCCTCAAGATTACATAGTAAAAATGATGAGTTGGAGAGGTCTATGGAAGTGTTAAAAGGAGAATTACTTGATAGAGGATATAACCAGACAGGCATAGACACCACCATAGGAGTATATCAAGAACGTCAAGGGAAGTGTAGACCTTACTTCTCAGAACAAACTATAAGAGATAACCCTGAAACTGACTCTAGGGATGAGAAACTCAGTTTCCCCATTACATATGCAAGTGATGTCAGTCAATTCTGTGACATATTTAGGAAGAACTGGAACATATTGTTAGCCACTAAAGAACTTGAAGGCGTCATAGACTCTGGACCCCACTTTTCATTTACTAACAAAAAAATTACTTAAAAGGCAGCTATGTTTTAAAACTCAAACACATATGTCCCTGAACATCAGATAGGATAGGAACATATATGTGTAGGAACTGCAGAGCTTGTAAGTCCATTTTCTCATGTAACACTTTTGTACATCCACAACAAAAGTTTAGAATTTAATTTAATTTCTATTCAGACTGCAGGACCCCCGGATTCTCTATTGCTTGCACGGCATGCAAGTTCAGTGCAGGAGCTCAAGCAGGCAATATGTCTGCCGTGCGATCCAAGAACAGCCTGCAGGGTCGCGCACAAGCGCTTATGCACTAATTCTGCATGGACTAAGCTCTTGTATGCAAACCACACCATTTGCAGGAGAAATCTATGCAAATGAGATGATTTTGCAATCCAGGAAGCTTGTAACCATCCGTGCAGGACTAGTGCTATCTGCAGAAATATACTAGGTTAGTAACAGAGTACATTTCTGCAAAATCCAAAACGGAGCTGTGACAGCTCCAAATAAAGGCTGCATATCATGTAGTAATCATGCCAATGGCCAAGTATAAGGCCATTGGCACTGTAAACAGTAAAAAAAACCCCACAAAAATCAATTTTTATTTTATTTTAGCCGGATCATGGCTGTTTAAGCATAAAATCAGTATTCTGCCATGCATGTCAATGGCAGGCAGAAGATAACATGGCCAGTGAGTAGTGGTTGCTAAGGGGGGAGGCTCAGTGTGAGACGTAACTGTGCATTAGCAAGCAATCCTATGCAAATGAGGGGAAGGATAGTGAATCCCAGTTTTCTCCAGCATGTGAGTCAGGTCCCAACAGTGTAAGAGTAGGAATAGCTTGGTGCAAGCCTAGGAGTTAGGTGACATCAAGGGTGTGTGTGTCAGGCAAACTGTAAGCGGATTGGAGCCCTGTGGCTTGGGTTTGCTCTTAGCTTAGCACAGCTAAGCTAGGGGGTATGTCTAAACCTTCCTAGCACTCTTTACAAAGCCTAAGCGGGTATGCGTGCCGTGCACTGGGTTTTACAGAAAGAAAAAAAGAAGTTAAACCAGGAAATAGCAGCAGTGTGCACATGTGAGCACTCTGTTTCCACCGCGTGCACCGGGCTTAAACAGGAAGGCAATGGGAAAGGAAAACAGCAGTAGGAAGGTAATCAAGGAGAACTAGCTTAGCTGGCAGGTGAAATGTATCAGAATCAGCCAATTACACAGGCAGCAGACCAGCCCAGCCCAGAACACTACTATAAATTATGCAAACACCTTCCCCTCTGTTTTTTCCCACACTCTACACCACCGATGTAAACAAGCTGGGAACTTCTAACACTCACAACAGCAAAATGATAGTGGCTGCAATAGCTGCCATACGACAACTTGTGGAAGAGGCTGAGGGTGGTAAGGATGTGAATGCTGTTGACCAACACACAGTGAGGAGACAGAGAAGAGTGTACAGACCCAGGGTAACATAACCTACCAGGGGCTACATGAGCTGGAGATAGTGGAGTGCTATAGGGTGGACAGGGACCTCCTACAGCAAATTGTTGAGCTGTGCCGACCATGCCTGACACACAGAACTAACAGAGGAGAACCCATCCCAGTGGATACCAAGGTATGTGTAGGACGACGAATACTAGCTACAGGTGCCCTCCAAAGGCCATCTGGGGATATGATGGGGATTTCACAGACATCAGCATCCAGGGTACTCCACCAGTTCCTGCATGCCATGTCAGCACATGTCGGTGAGCACGTATATTTCCTCAATACCCGTGAGGCGTTAGCCAGCAATATGCAACTGTTCCACCAAATAGTAGAATACCCTGAGGTAGTGGGTGCTATAGACTGCATGCACATACTCATCAAAGCACCACCTGGTGAGCGGGGTAGAGTCTACATCAACTGCAAGGGCTTCCCCACCATCAACTGCCAGGTCGTGTGCGATGCCCAGGGCATAATAATGAATGTGTGTGCTGACTGCCCTGGAAGCTATCATGATTCCCACATCTGGCATCTGACGCAGCTGTACCAGAGATTTGCCAATGGGGACATTCCTGATGGTCACCTAGTGGGGGATGCTGGATACGCACTGGAGCCGTGGCTAATGACACCCATCAAAAATGCAAACACCAGAACAGGAACTCCATAATGAGGCACATGCACAGACCAGAATTATAGTAGAGTATGTGTTTGGGATTCTCAAGTCACAGTTCCGGTGCCTGGACACATCCAGTGGAGCCTAGCAGTACTCACCAGCTAAATGTACCCAAATTGTCCTGGTATGTGCCATGCTACACAATATGATCCTGTGGAAACAGCTGCAGCAGGAACAGCATGGGACAGGGCCACACAGCCCCCCCACCATTGCGAAGGTCTGCACAGGCACAGAGTGACTCAGAGGAGGAACAACCTGTACCTGTCCCAGTAGGCAGAAGGAGGCCTTGGCAAAGAGGCAACGCATAGAACATACACCGACACAGGAGGGACCCAGGGATTAACACCTCTCTGATTCTCACATACAGTAAAAGGGATGCCAAAGATTACATTACACTACCTGTGCTTATGTGTAGGGAGTGTACTATGTGCATCCAACATAGGCAGCCCTGCAGCACCACCCTCAATACTGGGACACCCACAAGGTAAGTGACTCACACATGCCAGTCAGGGGGGTTCACATACCCAACAACAGTCACAGCCAGCAGGATAGGTGTAAACAAATACAAACAAAGGCTGTGCTATGGCCTCTGAATGAGGCCTATGGGTAATCCCCCCCCCAGGCCTACACAGACAGAGTACAGCAGGTCAGGCAGTGGGATGTCAGTTTTGAAGGGTAGGAAGTCAGAAACTAATATGTAGGTAATTAAAAGCTAAGATCTGTAGTACAGTGGTATGCCTCTAGTCAGCACGACAGGTAAGACTACAGAATGAAATGGAGTACCCAACATACCAGTACAGTCCTAGCAAATGTGTACAAGTGTCAGGTGTGCCCCCCCATCCTGTGTAGAAATGTAATCACAGTCAGGTGTGCCCCCCAATCCTGTGTAGAAATAGTCAGGTGTGCCCCCCCATCCTACGTAGAAATGTAGTAACAGTCAGGTGTGCCCCCCCAATCCTGTGTAGAAATGTAAAAATAGTCAGGTGTTTCCCCCCCAATCCTGTGTAGAAATATAGTAACAGTCAGGTGTGACCCCCCCAATCCTGTGTAGAAATGTAGAAATAGTCAGGGGTGCCCCCATCCTATGCAGAAATGTAGTAACAGTCAATGCCAAATGAATGATGTATACCCTGCAGAGACAGCACACTACTGTAGGTGTACAATACAAAGGTCAGCACTGCAGTACAAACTACCTGGACTCGATCCACACATTCAATACAGACAGCCATACTGGGCATGCCCACACACTTAGAGAAATGAAGGCAATGTTAGTCAACAACATACTGAAAGGTCATACTGGGCATGCTCACACACAAACACATGAAGGCCATGTCTGCAAACACCAGTGGACCAGACATATCTGGCAGCCATTGATGTTCGTGCAGACACTCCTCAGTATACACCACTCATGCTTTGCACACACAGTGGGTAGGAATACAGGCATATATTTAAGGACAACACACTACAATAAGGCAAAGGTAGACGTACATAGAAGTCTGGAAGAGGGTGACTGTGACAAAGAGCCATCCAGGCCTGTCCCACCCAGCAGACAGCCAAAGGGCCACAACCACATGAGAGTCAGATGTCACTCACTGCAGATACTAGCCACCGGTATCTGTCAGCATTACAGAGAATGTGGTGCACGTGCCAGCTGTGCAACATGACTGTTCAAGGAAGTAGTCATCTTGCAGCTGTATACATGTACCTGTGAAATATGACCTAGGTTGTGCCCGCATGTGGCGTGTCAACCCCCTAGATGAATGAGTTATGGCCCATGCACACACACTGCCCTCCCCATAGCCTCACTATGACAAGCATGCTGAGGTCATCCACTGTGAAATACACCTTTGGGAGAGTTTTAGCCCAGTAATCTCCGTGGTGCGTCCCATAACTGCGTACTACTGTAGTGTGATAAACTAGTTAGGTAGTACTTTAACCCCAGTCTTGGCAACTGTGTGTGTTTGTGTGTGTGTCTGACTCTGTCTGTGTAGAAAGCAATGTTTTTTAGGGTAGTCACACCCCCTACAATTTAAATGCGCTACTTTGGTAAGGCTGCTGATGTCATCCACCTAGAAATACACCTCTGAGAAAGTTGTATCCCAGTAATCTCTGTGGCGCGTCCCATAACTGCGTACTGCTGTAGTGTGATAAAATAGTTAGGTTGGAGTTCTAACCCCAGCCTTGGCAACTGTGTGTTTGCGTGCGTGTCTGTTTGACTGTCTGTGTAGAAAGCAATGCTTTTTAGGGTAGTCACACCCCCTACAATTTAAATGCTCTACTTTGGTAAGGCTGATGATGTCATCCACCTAGAAATACACCTCTGGGAAGGTTATATCCCAGTAATCTACATGGCATGTCCCATAACTGCATACTGCTGTAGTGTGATAAAACAGTTACGTAGGAGTTCGAACCCCAGCCTTGGCAACTGTGCGTGTTTGTGTGTGTCTGTCTGACCCTGTCAGTGTAGACAGCAATGCTTCTTTGGGTAGTCACACTCCACACAATTCATATGCTCTACTTTGGCAAGGCTGCTGATGTCATCCACCTAGAAATACACGTCTGGGAAGGATGTAGCCCAGTAATCTCCATAGCACGTGCCATAACTGCATACTGCTGTAGTGTGATAGAGACCTCTGTTAGGGGTTCTATACCCACACGTTGGTTGTAGATGTTTTGTATGTATTTCAAGGTCTGTGTAGGGAGCAATGCATTTCAGGCTAGTCACATTCAGTACATGTCAAATGCCCTACTTTGGCAATCCTGCTGATGTCATTCATTGTGAAATACACCTTTGGGGAAGGAGTTCTCCAGTAATCCCCATGGTGCGTCCTATAACAGCTCCATGCTGTAGTGCGATATAGACCTCTGTTAGGGGTTCTATACCCACACATATCGGTTGTGGATGGTTTGTGTGTGTGTCACTGCCTGTGTAGGGAGCAATGCATTTTATCCTAGCCACACTCACTACAATTCGAATGTCCTACTTTGGCAGTCCTGCAGATGTCATCCAATGTGATATACATCTTTGGGGAAGGAGTACTCCAGTAATCTCCATGGTGAGTACTATAACTGCATAGTGCTGTAGTGTAATAAACTAGTTAGGTAGGGGTTCTATTCCCAGACATGACAGGTGTGTGTGTGCGTGTTTGTAACTCATATCCTGTGTAGAGGTGGGTGGGTGTGTGTGTGTGTGTGTGTGTGTGTGTGTGTGTGTGTGTGAGAGACACCTGGGCCCAATGTAGAGCGGGTTTTGCAAATTTCTTATATGGTGGCCCTAGTATATATCACAATGTCCACTGTGCAGGTATAACAGATGTGGAATAGCCATGAGGCTAGGGTGCAAATCCATACCCATACATGTGACGTCAAGGCCAGACAATCACAGTTAGCAACCCCAGTATTACCCAGAGCACACTCTCAACCCAAATCTCATATACACATGCTGAGGCAACAGCCAATGTGTGTGTAGTACACTGCATATTGTCCACTGATAGTAACTATGGAGTGATTGCAGTGGCCTACAGAGGGTGTGGCACCCTGTCCATCTGTCCAATAGGCACATACATGAAAACAGTGCACCTTCCCCATGTTCCCCACTGGAAACCTGCAACACCTGTGGTCTCATAACACATGACCCACAAAGGACATACCATGCCTGAAAATATGCCCTGTATTGACTGATACCACTGACACTAGGGAATGCCGTTAGCATGCTATCAATGTAGGTGCAGGGTTAACCTGCTGTCCATTACCAGTTCCTGCCACAGGTGGCCAAGACTGGCACATCTGATGATAATCTGTGTACACAACATGGGCCCAACACCCCAGGTACAGATCCACATGTCACTGTACATGCATGTGGGAGGTGTGCTCATCCCAGACACCGTCCATATCATGGACTAAGGAACACATACATGGCAAGAGAACAGCATTGGCCACGTGCAACAGTCATCCAGGTGACTGGATGGTGGATACAATACCCACCTGTGTGGGCAAATGCAGAAACCACAGCCCTGAGCCACGAGTCACAATGCAGACCATTGTCATGTGGCCTGATGCCACGGTATACCCATCACCTAGCCTTGTATAGCCGTCTGGCACAGTCGACCACCACATACCCAAGCAGAAATGCACCCATGCATGTCAGTACTGGCACCCTGTGTGTTTGTGTTGTATGATCACATCCCCACTAACTGCAACACCCAGTGGCATACTGAAGCATGCTGCCTGATGTCAGACACATCCCCATACCCTTTGCCCAAATAACCTCCATATGACCCATGTGGTACATGTGATACCTGTACAGTAATGTGTTGTAGCAATCTCACTAGTGATGAGCTGTATCCCTGGCCCTGCCAAGTGTGTCAATGTGTGTGCGTCCCTATGAGAGTGTGGCTGTGTTGACGCTGACACCTGTTTATGCGGACAGGCACGTGTACTTCACCTACCATATAACTACCATATCTCTGTCGCAGATGTCACTCACCATCACACATGTGTTCTGAGGACTCCACAACAGGTAACCTATGTGGTGCATCCAATAACTGCATAGGACTGTAATAGCACTACATAGTTGTCAGGAGTTTTATATCCTGTGCTGGTAGGTGTGTGACACAAACATGCTTAAGTTTTACTCTCCCACCCCTCTCTGACTTGTCATTGCCTATGTCTGCCTTTCTCACTCCATCACTGGTGGATGTGGAGACCTACACCTGCTTTGCTTTGGCAGCAGCATGTGCATTTTAAGTGAAGCTCATGATCAGCTGATGGCCTCTGCATGAACTGCAGCCCTCCCCTAGCTGATTGCAT